>NC_000075.6:113517143-113714643 GCF_000001635.26 Mus musculus | reverse complement strand
CATGGGATACCTCAGACACAGCTGCCCCAGGATTCACAGCCACAGTCCAAGGCAAAGAGTCAAGTCCCTAGAAGCTGCAGCCTTGACCCTTCTGAGGACACACTGGCTCTAGCCCTAGACTGGCCTTGCCAAGCCCACTCCTGGACAAGGACCCAGAGCTAGTTTCCTTTGTCCTTTCACCAGGGCGTCTGAGAAAGTCTTGGGGTAGTTTGTCTCCCCACAGTGATGCACACCTGGAACCCCAGCTCTCAGGAGGACCATCAGTTGTTCAAGGTCATCCAGTTGTTCAAGGTCACCCTTGGCTACACAGCTCGTTTGATCTTCTCCCTGGTTTAGTGATATGCTGCCTGACATTCTCTTATGATTCAGGGCAGCACAGTGAGTCAGTGGGTCACACAGTCCTGCAGGCAAACAAACCATCCTTCACGCTGTACCATGCTGCTAAGTGATAATGTTTATTGGTTAAAGATAGTCAATACATTCTGACCTATTATGTATGGGTCAGTTTACATGGGACAGACATAGTTCTATGGTAAGTCAAGGGGTGTTTGGAACACTATTCAAAATGAACACAAACTTTTCTTCCACAAAGCTAACATCCTAGTGGGGAAGTCAGACAAAAATTTAGTCATCAAGGTTGGGGCAGAATGGTGCATGCTGGCAATCCCAGACCTTGGAAGGTGTATGGCTTCTGTGTGCTGTTACAGCCGGTTTGTTCAGTGCTGGGATCAAGCTCATGGCTTCAGGGAAGCCAGAGCAGCTCTCTGCTGACTGGTCTACATTGCCAGTCCCATGCCTATCAGGTCCCTTTCCCTTCATCTGCCATGTTCTCCATCCTTCTTACAGCTCATCTCTCTTCTTGTACACTCTTCTTGTTGCTTCCTGCTGTCCCACTCATGTATTTGGCTTCTTTGGTGATGTACATCTTTGTGAAATTTAAAACATTCCATTTTTGCTGGTCAGTGGTGGCACACTTTTTTAGCCCTGGCTTTAGGGAGGCAGAGGTAGTTGGATCTCTTTGAGTTTGAGGCCAGAATGGTTTACAGAGTGAGTTCCAGGACAGCCAGGACTACACAGAGAAACCCTGTCTAAAAAAAAAAAAAATGCCACCACCACCAAATTATGAGCTAGCAAGAAGGCTCAGCTGGTAAATGTGCTTACCGTGCAAGCCTGCTGGCCTGAGTTTGATCCTCAGAACATGCACACAAAATCCAGATGTAAGCCGCGTGTGTTGGTCCATGCCTTGGAAGGTACAGGCTGGTAGATCTCTGTGAGTTTAAGGTTAATCTGTGTAACTTAACTGTTTCCAAAGTCTACTTTTAGTGATGGCTCTTAAATACTTTAACCTCCCTTCTAGCTCACCACCCCACCAGAGATAGTGGGAAAGAAAGGATACAGGGGAAGTGGACCTGTTTAGAAATGGTTCTTTGGAGCAACTCCCACCTGTGTTGTCAGGAAATCAGCAGTTCAGTTCACAGGTCAGCAGTGGCAGCTCGATCCACTCACAAACACTTCACGGATACACCAGCAGTTCAGTTCATTAGTGTCGGGATAGCAGCAGGTGGCACGACCTAGCAGGAACAGCCAGGCAGGAGGGATTCGGACCAGCAGAGATGTCAGGAGCAGTTCTCAGCTGTGTCTATCTCCACCGAGCAAAGAGTGAAGAGCATCAAAGATGCTAGATCAACAGTTCAGGTATGCAAGCAAGCCAAGCCCAGCCTCCATCACTGTCCGATGAGTCCTTTTTATATTCCCTTCAAACATCACGTGTCCTCCACAGGTCTTGCCTCAGCACTTGCGTCTCTCTCAGCTGACATCACTCTGTCCATCAGCCTGAGTCCAAGGAAGTGGCAAGAAACAGAGAGGCACATCACTAGAAGTTTTTTGATATGTTTCTCTCTATGGAATCTAGACAAATGCAACCCAACTACGCAATGCAAGGCGGACCAATACATGCCTGTCATTAGCAAAGAATCCTTCACCACGTGTCCTTTCATGTGCTTGCTTTAGCAGAGCATCCTTTCTCCTGGGTCTGCTTCAGCCAAATGTTCCTTCATGAGTCTGCCTGAGCCTTTCACCTATGTCCACTTCAGGAAAACACTCCTTCATGTGTTTGCCCCGCCCCAGCAAAACGCCATCTAACACAACTGACTTCTCAAAGAACCCTTAAGCTTCCGCTTAAGGGAATATAAAAAGGACTCATCGGACAGTGATGGAGGCTGGGCTTGGCTTGCTTGCATACCTGAACTGTTGATCTAGCATCTTTGATGCTCTTCACTTCTTCTGCTTCAAATCTGATCTACATATGGAGTTCAAGGACAGCAGCCAGGGCTACATAGAAGGGAACCTTGTCTCAGAAAAAAAGAAAAAAGAACAACAAAGCAAAATGACAACATATAAAGCTGGATGCAGTGGAGCGCATCTTCACTCACACAGTCCCTGCAGTGAGCTGGGAGCTGAAGACAGGAGAATGAACAGTTTGGGGGCCACCTGCTCTGGAATACTCAGCCAGCACAGCAGCAACAAGAGAATTCCTGCCTCAAAAGTAAAGTAGAAGAGAGAACCAACCTCTGAAAAGTTGTCTTCTGACCTCCACACGTACTCTGTGGCTTGTGCATACCCTCACTCACACATACATTTTTAAACTAAAAAACAAAACAAAACAAAAACCCCCAAAACCAAAAATCCTTAAGTTGAATCTTTAATTCTTGATAATTTTTGACCTATTTTATGTGACCCTTTGTAGTCCACCAGATTTGTAAGTAATTTGCCTGCTGAAAGCTGACGCCTATGCAAAACCAATCTGTAGAACTCAGTCTCTTCTATATCATCACCACAATGATTCTAATGTGTGGGGGTGGGCACAGCCTGTGGAGGAGGTGGACCCTGCCACCACCAGACAGAAGAACTCTAAGGCTGAGCAGGCTCAAATCCCCGGGGAATCTCAGAACTGAGAATGGCAGGCATGGAGGCAGCTCCCTGCCAAACTACCTGATCTGGAACGCCTCACCGTGACAACCCACTGAGAGGGCCATGACAATCGGTCACCTACCAGAACAACCTGGAGTTCTTCATGCTAATGCGGTATCTAGATAGAACCTGGCTGTTCAAGCAATGAACTTCCCTTTCTGGGCATTCCTTCCCGCAAAAGCTATTTAATCCCTGGTTCACCTCAAGTAAAGCGCATAGGCCATATCTGCCGTCAAATAAAAGTTTGGACAAGCAATGACCAGCTCTTCCACAAGAACCCCCGGGAGGGAAGGTGGTGGTGATGAGGCCTTTGTGGTAAAGAGCCATGACTAAATCTCCTGGAGAAGGCCTTTCCTCTCCCAGTCACTCCATATCGTTGGCATTCAATTGGATTCAAAGAGGATTCCATCTCCATCCTGGACTGAGCCTTCCCCTTCCCCCCTGGTGAGTAGTCATCCTGAGAGGAAACACAGACCATCAGACCCCGTTCACAACTCCCAGCCAGACACCGGAGGCGCCTGGGTACACAGAAGATTTGGAACCACAGCATCTGTCTCAGACTCCGCTGTTTCTCACTGTGGGAAACACGGACTGGGACGCCTATTATGGGGCACTCCATTAGCGAGGCAGATGCGCAGCCGGACATCCGCTGCCCCACGTAAGACATAACCAGCTGAGGCAGGCCACAGCCGGAACTCCTCTGGCCTATTCACCCACCCTGTTCAGTGAGTCTCACTGCCCTTCTTTCTGGCAACATGCATTCTCACCAAACACTCAGATACACAGGTACCCAAAGCAGGTGCCATTCTTGGTTACGTCCCTTTCCTTATTTTCCTGTTTGGGTGTTAGCAAATTCAATTCTAAACTCAAAAAACCTATCAGTTTTGTTTATCTTCCTTAGGTCAGATTTGATGATGATTTTTTTTTTTTTTTGCCCGATTTCTGTTTCACACTTTGCCTCACTACATTCTTCTGATGCACATTGGGCAGGGTGGCCGTGGCATTTACTGTAAGTAGAAAGTTTAACTAGAATAAAGACATTTTTATAGCGCACTGAGATGGATCAGTGGCTAAAGGGTTTGCCGCCAAATCTGAAGACCTGAGCTGGACCAGAAAAGGATTCCTACAGGTTGTTCTTTGACCTACACAAACACACACACACACACACACACACACACACACACACACACACACGTTTCCCCCGAACTAATAAGTAAATGTAAATGAATGAATAAATAAAATTTTAATAAAATAAGCTTTATTGTTAATGAACAAATATAATGTATAAAGCAAAATTATTACATGAAAATAAAAATAAGATAAAAAAGTATGTTTCTATTTTCAAAGAATCAGCACCACTGAGGGTACAATCCTTTTTCATCGTCCATATATACAGATATTTAATTTTTTAAAACCAAGATAGTGTTACACACATACCATTTTCTTAATGACCCCCCAAGGTTTGTATGGCAACACAGTTTCATCTTATCAAATATTCCATGTTTTCATTCATCTTTCAACTGTCCTGAAAGGTGTTTTATAGCTTGTCTGTTCAGAATAGGATCTGGGGCAGGCTGTAATGTCCACAAGTTTTGCTTTTTTAATTTTTTTTATACAACCATTGTTTTTTTTTTTTTTCAGGCCGATACATTTTGAAGCGTATACACCAGTTATGCTCTGAAACGTCACAGAATTTCTTATTTCGCCTGTTGTATTTCTTATAAATTGTGTGATCTGGCACTGGAGAGATGGTTCCCCTGTTAAAGCACTAGCTGCTCTTCCAGAGGACACAGGTTCGATTCCCAGCACCCATATGCAGCTCATCATTTCTGAAACTCCAGTTCCAGGGGATCTGATGCCCTCTTCTTACTTCAGGGGGCATCAGGAACAAACATGGTACACAGACATACATGCAGAAACCCATATATGTGTGTGTGTGTGTGTGTATATATATATATATATGTATATATATATATATATAATAAAAAATGAAAAAAATTGCGTGTTTGATGTGAAGGCTTGATAGATTCAAGTTAGTTTTGCCTGGAATGTTTCATGGACGATATTGTTCATCAACATTTGCTCCATCAAGAGTGGTGAGATGGCTCAGCAGGGAAAGGTGCTTGCTGTCAATCATGCCCACCTGAGTTCCACCCCTGAGACCCACGTGGTAGAAGGGACTGATTCCAGAAGTTGACCTCTGACCTCTGAGTACTCCCCAATAAATAAACCATAATAAAAATAAACAGTAAAAATACCAGACTTGTCTTCTGGGAGGCCTTCAAGAAACATTCTATGTATGTGCGCGTGAGGGCTGGCCCCAGAGGAGGCCCCAAGAGGGTGATGGGTCGCCTTGAGTTACAGGTGTTGAGTGTGTTCCTAAAGAGGCTACTGGGAACCCAGGTCGGCCTCTCACTCAGGCAGAGCAGCAAACAGTCTTTAACTGCTAATCTATTTCCCCAGTTACCCAGGGAGGCCTTTGTAAAAAATATAAAAAAAATTGCTTAAGTACGACTGATTGTACTAAATAGATTCTAGACACTGACTACAAGTTTCATAATGATTTGTGGTGTCACTCTTCAACTTCCTTTCATTCTAGTCTCTACTTCCCTTTTAAGTTCTGGATATGGGATACTCGTGCTTTAGGTCTGGGGCCTCTTCCCACTTAAGTCTCTCCACCCGTGCTCTCTTTTAATGTCAAATTGCGAGTATTCTTTTAAATTCATCTTCTGGGAGGATGTTTCTTAAATTATCTTGCTTATGCTATGTTCTTCTAAGAGATCTCTTTTTACGTACCTTACTACCGACTGTGTCCTTACCTGGAAGACTGCACGAAGGCAGGGACTTTTTCTACTTTTGCCCTGGGGGGTGGGGGTGGGGGTAAGGCTGCACACACAATGGACCTTCAACCGCACATCACAATACTCCCCAGGGTCTGGTCTCATAGGAGAAAGCATAACAAAGGAGCATTTCACCACCGGGCAGAATATATTGACCTATAAAATTAATTTTTGTAATAAAAAAGGAAAAATACAATCAATTAAAAATATTTTAAAAAGAAAAATAGAGCAGAATCTAAGGAGAATTTAAAATCTTCTTGAGCCGGGTGGTAGTGGCGTATGCCTTTAATCCCAGCATTGGGGAGGCATAGGCAGGAAGATCTCCGCGAGTTCGAGGCCGGCTTGGACTACAAGTCAGTTCCAAGATAGCCAGGGCTACACAGAGAAACCCAGTCTCGAACAAAACAACCAAACCAAACCAAAATAACCAAAAGAATCTTTTTGAAAATTTAATCATCGCAGTAGGCTACCGCCTGATCCCACCACGCAGGCGCCGCACAGGCGAGCCCAGGTGAGCGACGCTTTGGTGGCACCATCACGTGACCGAGCGGCGCGCCCCTCCGACTGCGCCTGCGCGGGGGCTCCCGGAAGTGGCCAGCTCGAAGCGCTGGCGGCCCAGTCCGTCGGCCCGTCGGTCCGCTCCTCCGCTGCCGGTGCCGAGCGCGCCTAGGCCGTGGTCGCTGTCCCTCCGTCTGTGCGGCCCGACGCGGCGGCCGGGCGCTCACCATGGCGTCGTTCATCTGGGTGCAGCTGAAGAAGACCTCGGAGGTGGACCTGGCCAAGCCGCTGGTGAAGTTCATCCAGCAGACGTACCCGAGCGGCGGCGAGGAGCAGGCCCAGTACTGCCGTGCGGCCGAGGAGCTCAGCAAACTGCGGCGCTCGGCGCTCGGTCGCCCGCTGGACAAGCATGAGGGCGCCCTGGAGACGTTGCTGAGGTGGGCCCGGGCGGCGGGGCTCCCTCCCAGCCTCCCTTCCTGTCCCCGCTCCCCTCCCCAGCCTCGCTTCCTCCTCCCTTCATAGCCTTTTCCTCTCCCCCGCGCCTGGCCTCCACTCTGACTCAGGCCAGCAGCGTAGGTGTGGTCAGCATTCTTTCCTGGTGAGAGGACTCATAACCCTGTCCTCCCTTCCGAGTGCCTTCTGTCACCGAGGCTCCTTACCTGGGAGGACGTCTGCCGTGTAATGATCTCTCTGGTTACAGCCGTTTGACCGGTTTTCACTTTTTGGGTGTTACAACTGGAGTCTCCCTTTTACAATCCCTGTTTGTGACTTTATTGGACCACGTCTAGATTTCCTAATAATAGTTACGAAAGGGAAGGGAGAGAATTTGGACACTAAACCAAATGTCGGTGACTTATTATATTGTTCACTTGAAGTAAGTCATCTCATGTTCCAATAATCAAGTGACAGACTGACAGTTGTAAAAGTTAGGAGCTACAGTCGTTTGAAAGAAAACTTGAATGACATAGTAGACCGCTGAGACTGGTTACTTAAAAATCTTTTGACACGGGCGTATGCACGTATGGAATACCCTGGTCCTTTTTGCAATTGGTGACAACCCAGGTACTTGATAATGATAACATTTCCGTGATACCTTATGATCCAATTTCTGGTAATATGATCTTGTTTCATGCAAGGGACGCTGGTGGATTAGGGTGGGAACAGAGCTGTCCAGAGACACCCCTTAGTTTTGGCATCATCTTGCTCCCGTGATGTTTCCTGCATGTGTTGCCAGATGGCCACTAGCAGCCCTTACCGTAGTTAGAATGGCTCCCAGCACTGAGTAGACTTTATCTGTTGACAGAGTGAGGAGCCAGATTTCAAACAGTTCTCTCACGAGAGTTTTAGAGTGGATTTGCTTTAAAGTGCCCGAGTTTTGTAAAACTGTAAGGAACGTCTGCGAGTGCTGGGGTTAGTCACACAGTGCTTGTCTGCGGGTGGTATATGTGGCCTGTGTATCCAGCGGCTGTCTCAAGTGCTTGATGCACATTGTATCATCCGTGCCTCTAAGGCAGTGGTTCTCAAACTGTGGGTCACGGCCCCTTTGGGGTGACGTATCAGACATCCTGCATATCAGATATTTATATTACCATTCGTGATAGTAGCAGAATTACAGGTATGAAGTAACAACAGATTTTATGGTTGGGCGTCACTACACCAGGAGGAGCTGTATTAAAGGGCAAAGCATTAGAAAGGTTGTGAGCCATTTCTGTGAGGGAAGCTTTGCCTTCGCCTTACAAGTCTTCAGACAATGCCTGAGACATTGAATGCAGCCTTGGGCTGCGTGCTTTGCAGCGTTTGAGTTCTGCCCACTGTGATATACTTAAGTCTGCTTAAGCACATTTGTAATTGTTTTAATGTACTTATTTCTAAGAATGTTCTCTCCTACTCTCTGTCTGTCTCTGTGTGTGCATGCCTTGGCTTGCATGCCTTGACATGTATACGGAGGCCAGAAGACAGTATAGTAGTTGGCTTTGTGGTCAGGCTTGGTGGCAAGCATCTTCCTGTACTTAGCTTTCTGGCCAGCCCTGAAGAGATGTTGTTCTTTACTGCATCATTTCCTGTGTTGGATGTGTTTTGGGGGACATCTTTCAGTCACGCTGAGAAAGCATATTGGCTTTCTTTCAAGTTGTGTTAAACTTGCATAGGTCTCTATATTGTTAGGTAAGTAATCTTAGGCTAGAGTCTTGATTGCCAAATCTTTGTGAATCTTAAAGAGAGGGGTGTGGTATACTCTTGCTGTTTTGGTAGATTGTCTTCCTAGAGAACTTTGGTATCTGAAACAGAGGCAGAACTAGAGGGTAGCTAGTTACTGGTGTCTGCTCCCTCTGTGGAAGTACATAGCTCATGTGTTTGTCTCTCCAGGAGCAGCATTTTGCCTATGGTCTAGTAAGCTTTGTGGGCTCCCTCATGTAAAGCCATAGCTGATCTTGTTGGCCTTTGCTTCATGCTGGTCAAACATTTTTGGTTTCCACTGGCTGCTCTTTCCTGTCACCTCCCATAACATGTTCTAAGGCAGCCATCTCATACGTTGTGATCATGTACATGTGTAATATACATGGCCTCTTCTGCCCAAGCAACTCTGGTTTTGCTTCTTGACCTCAGGTTGTGGAGGAAGAGGCTTGATACAAAGGGTTCAGTATATTCTATGCAGTCATTCTTTTATACCTTTGAAGCAAGAGGCTTCGTGTCCTATTTTCTTCTTTGCTTACTTTCTAGCAGGGTCAGGATTAGGACTAATGGGTTGCCTGTGTATGTATGGCCTGCAGACAACACTTGGGTGGGTTAGCTCTGAGTCCTGGTGGCCTAATGGTGTTTTGTGATCACTCTGCCCTTTGCTTCAGTGCTTTTCCCATTGGCCGGTGTGCATACCACAGCTATCTAGGCTTATGGTGCTGTCACCCATACATTGGCTACTTGGCTCAGCTATGCTTGGCTCCCCAGTGAACCCCCAGTCTGGAGGTTCACAGTATATTATTTTGTTCTCCCATAGGAGGGGAGAGTTCACTGGAATTTGGGTGGTGTTTATTGCTGTGACAAAATTACCTAGAGAAAAGGAGAAAAGTTTGTTACTGTTTTCGATCTGTGGTTGTGGTTCAGTTGCTTTGTGCCTGGAGTGAGGCAGCCTGAGTGTGTGATGGCAGAGGCTACTCACCTCTGGCAGCTGGGGGTATGGGGACAGTCAGAGAGGAGATAGTGCCCTTCAAAGGCACTCGTCCAGTGATCTTCTTCCATCCAGCTAAATGATACTTCTAGTGGCCAATAGAACTCACCAGTGGATTGACTCATGGATAAGCATTTCTTAATTCAGGCACCTCTCTAGAGTGCCGCGGGCAGGAGGCTGAGTCTTTAACAAGTCAATTTTGGGTGACACTGAATAGCCAAAGTACAGGAGGTGCTGGCTGTGTTGGCCACTTCTTCCTCTATTTCCTTTCCTGCAAAGTGGCACTTTTCAGAGAATGTGTCTAGTTGACGAGAGTTGAACAGCTGTTGTGTCTTTAGGCTTGGGGTAGGGGCAAGGACGGGGCAGACGTTTCTTTCTTGTTATGAAAGTACTTACACAGTTTTTGCTTTTCCTTTTCATCAGCAGTCTAGAATATCCCTTTTCTGAAAAAGCTTGCCAGTTCTTGGTCTGTATCTAGCTTGGCGTTACTTTTGCAGGTACATCTAAAGGCTCTGCTGCTCCAGGCCTTGATGTAGCCTCCTTAGGATCTAGTGAAGGGAGTGAAGGCCCTGAGCCAGAGAGAATGTAATTTATTGACTCAAATGTATAGTGAATATCCTGATGTTGAGCTCCAGAGTTGATTGGTGGCCAGGTAAGGCACAGCATCATTAAAAAATATGAAAGTAATTTAAAGTGTAATGGGTGTTACTTTTTCATTGCTACAATAAAGCACCAGAGGTAACTTGGAAGGATTTATTAGAATCTGTATTTCTAGAGTAGTGGTTCTCAACCTGTAGGTTTTAAGTCCTTTGGCAAACCTATATCTCCAAAAGTATTTACATTATGATTCATGACAGTAGAAAGGTTACAGTTATGGTTGGGGGTCACTACGACATGAGGAACTCTATCAAAGGCTCTCAGCACTAGGTAGAGCACCACTGCTCTACGGGGATGAGTTTACCATGATGAGGAAGCATCAGAGAAGGCAGCAGCAAACTGAGGGCTCACATCTCCGACCATGAGCAGGGAGAGAGCACAGAAGAAATGGTGAGAGGCTTTGAAATCTAAGAGCCCACCCCAGTGACATACTTCCTCCAGCAAAGTTAAACCTCTCAAACCTCCCAGTCAGCACCATCAGTTGAGGACCAAATGTTCAAATGCCTGAGACCATAGAGGATCTCTCCTTCATTACCACAACAGTAACCCATCAAAAGGTTTTAATACTTACATTTTTCCTAGGGATAGAGACACTTTCTTATATACTCCAGCCCTGTCTTCCATAACTAGGACGTTTGCTGACTTCATTCAGTCTGTTTTGCTGATTTTGCTGTTTTACTCCATTGGTGGGGTTTACAGGTCCAGGGTCTGGCTTCCACCAGTTGCTTCAGTTACTAATGCTGCCTCTTTAACGTCCTGCAGTCGGAGTAGTCCTCCTTTTATCATTTGAGCCTTGGCTTTCTTTCCCTTTAATGGTTACTAGGAATCAAATGCAGGGACTCAGCCACTCTAGGCTAGTGAACTACATTCCACCTATGACTTTGGCAGTTTTGAAGAGCTCAGGCTAGTTGCTTTGCAGAATGTCCCTTGATAAAGTCTTTCCTTTCCTTTCTTTTTCTTCTTCTTTTTCTTTTTTCTTTTTCTTTTATTATTATTTCTTTAAGACAAGGTCTCTCTAGGTAGCTTTGGCTGTTCTAGAACAAGACTAGGTTGGCTTTGAACTCAAAGAAATCCTGAGTGTTTTGACTAAATGTATGTGCCATCATATCTGGCCCCTCTGACACCCGCCCCCCTTGGTAAGGCTTTGTATCAGATTACCATGTGGCTTGGGTGTTTGTGCCCAGGTGGACCTGTGCTGCTTTCAGGGCATGTTAGGAGTGTGGTGCCATATGATAACTTGGATTTTTATGACTTGGTTAGGATACTGTTTGCCAGGTTCCTTGACTTTACAGTTAATGAGTATATTTCTTAATAAACATTTGTAGGATACCACATCAAACTTCTTATTGTTCTGTTAAAGCTGGCTTCAAGCTCTTGTTCTTTCTGCCTCTGCCTCCCTAGTACTGAGATTACAGCTGCAGGGCATTGCCTCCACCTCATATAGTGCCAGAGGCTGTATCCTGGGCTTTGAACACACAAAGCTTTGACTATTTTTAGTATCCATTGATGAATATTACCTGTACTTGCTGTTTTTGTGTGTCAACTTGACATAGACTGGAGTTATCATAGAGGAAGGAGCTTCAGTTGGGGAAGTGCCTCCATGAGATACAGCTGTGGGGCATTTTCTCCATTGGTGTTCTAGGCGGGAGGGCCCATTGTGGGTGGTGCCACCTCTGTTCTGGTAGTCTTGGGCTCTATAAGAGAGCAAGCTGAGCAAGCCAGGGGAAGCAAGCCAGTAAGTAACATCCTTCCATGGCCTCTGCACCAGTCACTACCTCCAGGCTCCTGTCCTGACTTCCTTTGGTGATGAACAGCAGTGTGGAAGTGTGAGCTGAATAAACCTTTTCCTACCCAACTTGCTTCTTGGTAATATTTGTGCAGGAATACAAACTATGAACTCTAAGACATTACCACACTGGATATATACTGTGGGAGATTTACTAGTTGTCATTACAGAACATGTGGAGCAAATTTTAGTCACCTGCTTATTTACTTCCCAATAAATACTGTTCTTTTCTTTAGTGGATTGTGATTTGTCAGTGTGTGTGTTCATCAGGATGTGGTTGCATGTGTGTGTGAGTCTGTGTGCATGTGTGTGCATTCGTGTGGAGGCCGGAAGTCAACCTTGGATGCCATTCTTCTGGTGCATCCACTTGTCCATTCTCCTTTAAGATTTGTCAGTCTCTTTAATGCATATGGCTGTTTTGTCTGAGTATGTCTGTACATCACATTCATGCCTTGTGCCTGTGGAGACCACCAGAGGGTATTGGATGCCCTGAATCTGGAGGAGAACATGTCTGTGAGCCACCATATGAATCAAACCCAAGTCCATTGGAAGATTGTCAGTACCCTTAACCATTGAGCCATCTCTCCTGACCTCCACTCTGGGTTTTGAGACAGGGTCTCTCATTGAGCCTGTAGAGTAGGCTAGGCTGGCCAGAGCTTCAGGGCACCTATGCTGAGGTTACAAGCAGGGGATCAAACTTTCCTCATTTTTGCATGGCAGGCACTTTACTGACTGAGCCATCAACTCACTTCTTGTTTGATTGTTTGTTCTCTGTGTGGCCGTGAGGAGTTCCTTGAGACCTGTTCCTTGTGGTTTGCTTGCTTTGCTCTTTGTTTTTCACGTCTTCATCACTTTCTGGCTTGATTCTTTTGTTTTCCCAGTTTCATCCATTTCTCTTTCCTTAGTACAGGAGATTATCTGGACACTAAGTGTCTCGTTCTGGAGAGGTGTCATTACTTCAAGGCCCTCTCAGTGTATGGAATGTATAATACACATTTGTAGTTGTTCTTGTTTAATCTCTAGAATGTTAAAAAAAAATGGGTTCACATTGATACTTCAGTCCAGTCTAGAATTACAGTTTGTTCCAGCCCCACCCCTTCAAGTATTTGGGATTCTTTCCTCTAACAGTGAGGTAACTGGCTCCCATGAACTTCTATGTGTGTTTAATGACTTAGTTCGTTCAGTTTGCAGCCAAACTTATTGCCATGCATGTTGCTCTCTACCTCTGTTGCTTGTCTTCTTGAAACCGTCCCCAGAAGTAATCATTGGAAAGCTGGTCAAGATGAAGGTGGCAGGGTGTGGGCAGGAATAAGTGAAGGGAGGAGGCCAGCCATAGAGCTTAGCTTTGACCTTCTGTCCTCAGTTACTGGGTAAAGGCTCACCCTCAGTACAGTAGCTTGGGGAACGGTGGTCGATTTGCTGCATTATGTGAGATATTGATTACTGTGTAGATCATATACTGCAAAGAACAAGAAGTGAGGACTTTGGGTTGGTGGACCTGAGATACATGTAATTTGTGAGCTTTTGGGGGCTGTTGTGTCAGTAATGGATATGCCTAAACTGTCTGAAAGTTGAAGATCAGTTGTTAATCAGTTGATTAGATGTGTGAACTTAGACTTAGTGAACCTTTTTTTAAATATTCAGAGAGGCTATGTAACCATGGGTATTGTGGGATTTGCTGTGTAGAAAAGGCTGGCCTCACAGAGATATGCCTGCCTTTGCCTCCCCAGTGCTGGCAATAAAGGTGTGAGCTGTCACACAAGGCCAAACATAGCCATCTTAATAAACTATTTTAAGAAATACAAAGTTTTCAAGTAGGTGTTTGTTGACTTGTACTGAATAGTATGAGGTGAAAGTTTGTCCATGATGGTGAGTATCCTTTTTCATTTTTAGTGTAGCTCTTTATTGTACATAATTTAGTGTGTGGTTTAAGGATTGCATTTAGTGACCTTAAAACAAATCGTTAAGTTGGATTTGTTGGTCACTGTAATTGGGGACAAGTGGAGTCTTAGTCAATATTCTATTGCTGTGAAGGGACACTGTGACCAAGGCAGCTCTTAGAGAAGAAAACATTTAACTATGGCTTGCTTGTAGTTTTAGAGGTTTAGTCCATTATCAGCATAGCAGAAGGGAATTCTTGCAGCAAGCAGGCAGACATAGTGCTGGAGAAGTGGCTGAGAGTTCTACATCCAGATCCACAGGCAGCAGGAAGAGAGAAACTGGCTGGCTTGTACTTTTGAAACCCCAAGGTCCTTGCCAATGACATAACAGGGCCATTCCCACTCCAACAAGGTTACACTTCCTAATCCTTGTCAAGTAGTGCCACTACTTAATGACCAAACATTCAGATCTATGAACCTATGGGAGCCGTTCTCATTCAAACCACCACAAATAGTTTTGGTTTATTCTCTTAAAAATTTATTATTTTAATTATATGTGTATGGTGTTTTGCCTGTATGTATGTGCACTATATGTATGCCTAGTACCCACAGAGACCAGAAGAGGATGAAGAGTCTAGAAGATCTGGAACTGGGGTTAGAGATGGTTAGGAGCCACTAATTGTGTTCTGGATTGAACTCAGGTCCTCTGGAAGAGCAGCCGGTGTTTTTAACTGCTGAGCCTTCTTTCCAGCTGTTGAGTTTATATAAATTCATGTCATTTTACTCTGCTAATAATTAGTCTTTCTTTCTCTTTTTTTTTAAATAGGTATTATGATCAGATTTGTTCCATTGAACCCAAGTTCCCATTTTCTGAAAATCAGGTAAGCTGTTAATATTGCTGTCAAGTTGTGGTTGCAGTCACCCACTTCCTTCTACCTGTGGGTCTGTTTCATTGAAGTCAGTGATATGTCTTTACCATGGTTAGGCTTCTGTGGCAGTTTTATATAAACTAGAAGTTTTGACTCTGTCGGATGTGAATATTGTCTCCTGAAGATTCTCCTGAATTTTCTTTATGTCCTCAGTCAGTTTTGAAGCTTGCATAGAGTGTTAATCTCTATTTTATACCAATGGGATCATCTATTTTCACCCTTGACTTTTTTTTGAGGATGGTTGAGACACGTCTCTGACTGTCCTGGAATTTACTATGTAAACCAGGGTCGCCTTGAACTCAAGAGCTCAGTTTGCCTCTGCTGGGATTAAAGTTATGTGCCACCAAGTTTGGGAAAGCCTTTTTGTTTGTTTGTTTGTTTGGTTGGTTTTTGTTTTTTTGACACATGGTTTTTGTGTATCCCTGGCTGTTCTGGAACTAGCTCTATAGCCCAGACTGGGCTTGAACTTAAAGAGATCCACCTGCTTCTGCCTCCTGAGTGCTGGGATCAAAGGTGTATATATCCCTGCCTGGCCTACTCTTTTTTTTCTTTTTTTTTATTACGTATTTTCTTCAATTACATTTCCAATGCTATCCCAAAAGTGTCCCCCTCCCCCACTCCCCTACCCACCCATTCCCATTTTTTGGCCCTGGCATTCCCCTGTACTGGGGCATATAACGTTTGCCTGACCAATGGGCCTCTCTTTCCAGTGATGGCCGACTAGGTCATCTTTTGATACATATGCAGCTAGACTCGGGAGCTCTAGGGTCTGGCCTACTCTTGTACTAGTAGTTTTGCAGATAAAGTTATCATTTGTTGAGACTCCCTTTAAGGAAGTCCAGTGTGAAAGTTTGATTGAACCTGTGGCTTCCAAACACTCTACCAGCAAATTACATCCCCAGCCCTCTTTCTGTCTTTTATTTTGAGGCAGGCCCTCACTAAGTTGTTGAAGCTGGCCTTCAAC
This sequence comes from Mus musculus, assembly GCF_000001635.26. Lineage (NCBI taxonomy): Eukaryota > Metazoa > Chordata > Mammalia > Rodentia > Muridae > Mus > Mus musculus. The sequence continues at coordinate 113,698,956 of NC_000075.6, read as the reverse complement.
TTCAACTTATGTAACCCAGGCAGACCTTGAACTTGTGACCTTCCTGCCTCAGCCTCCTGAGTAACTGGGATTATAGGCCTGTGCTAACAGGCCCAGCAAGTTTTCTATTAGGTGAAATTTTTATTCATCTATAATCATGTGTAGCTTAACTCTTTACAAAGTAAGTATATTGTATAACTACTACTCAGATCAACAAATAAAATATTATCTTATTCCATTCTCTCCTAAAAGCCATTCTCTTATGTCTTTAGATTTTTTTTTTTTTTTTTTTTTTTTTTTTTGGTTTTTCAAGACAGGGTTTTTCTGTATAGTCTTGGCTGTCCTGGAACTCACTTTGTAGACCAGGCTGGCCTCGAACTCAGAAATCCGCCTGTCTCTGCCTCCCAAGTATTGGGATCAAAGGCGTGCGCAACCACCGTGCGGCGTCTTTAGATTTTTAAGATAGATTTATTTATTTATTTATTTATTAATTATATGTGAGTACACTGTAGCTGTCTTCAGTCACTCCAAATCAGATATGTCAGATGGTTGTGAGCCACCATGTGGCTGCTGGGATTTGAACTTAGAACTTTTAGAAGAGCAGTCAGTGCTCTTAACCACTGAGCCATCTCTCCAGCCCCCTCTTATGTCTTTAAAAAATACTTTATTAGTGTAAAATTTAATGTTGAAGCTTCACAGCTTGCATTTTGAATGCTATTTCTAATTGTATGTAACTTCATTATTGTATGGTCTTTGAGTCTGGTTAATTTTGGTGTGCTATTTTTATTTATTTCCAGGTTTTTAAAAATAATAAAGCAAAATAAAAAATATATTTTAGACCATATGTGGTATCATATACCTTTCACCCACACATGTAGGAGACAGAGACAGATAGATTTCTATGAGTTTAAAACTAGCCTAGTCCAGGGCTACAGTTAAACCTTGCCTCCAAAAAAAAAAAAAAAAAAAGACTGTATTTCTTAATAGTACATGTGGAAATCAAAGGACAACTCTGGGAGTCGGTTCTGTTCCCTCCATCTTTGCATGAGTTCCGGGGATTGAGCTCACCTTGTAAGGATTATGTGGCAAGCTCTTTATCTGCTGGGCCATCTCAGCAGCCATTTCTCCTCCTTGGGTAGGAGTTTGGTCCACAGGAAGCCTCATGGTGCTTTCTTTCCTTTTACTTCTCTTTGTTCATAAAGGCCACACAGAATGACGTTTTGAGATACCGTAATGCTAGTGTTTTACATGGGGAAGAAAGGGTTCATAAGAGGGAAGGGTTCATTGGGTAGAGGTGGCAGCTGCACAGGCTGAACTCTGTCTTCCTTACTGGATTCGTCTTCGGTATCTAACAAAGTCCTAAGAGGTAATAACTGTTTTTGCTTCCTCTCCTTCATCCTAGATCTGCTTGACGTTCACGTGGAAGGATGCTTTTGATAAAGGTTCCCTTTTTGGAGGGTCTGTAAAATTGGGTATGTAATGTTTAATAAAAATTATAGACTTGAGCATTTTTGCTGCTTTTAGATTTTTTAAAGTTGCTTTCTTAATGATTCCTTGTGAATACTGCAGTTTTTAAAAAGTCTCATTTTCTTTTTTGACTTCAACTTCTAATCCAATGTAATTTGAAAATAATTGCAGAGCCCATGCCTTGCCAGGCACTGTCCTAGTTACAAAGATGAATAAGGCAGTTGTGATCAGTTTGGTTGTGAAGACAATTATCTCACAGAAATGTACTATGTGTGCATATGTGCAGAATGCAGCCTGTGATGATGTTTTGATCCATATGAAACTACATGTATGATAGTGGTCATGTACGATTGTTGTCTGGTGATATTGTACCTGTCCTGGTTCGTGTAACTACACACACAAGAAAAGTGCTTAAAGGCTCATTTCTCAGAATGTATTGAAGTCATTGAGGTACGGCTGTAAAATCTCATGGGAGCCTGGATGAGCAAGAAGTTAATTTTACTTGTAGAAAGCAAGCAACGAGTTAGGTCTTGAAGGATGAGTTTGTATAACCAAGTACAGAAGGTGATACAGATGTCTAGATCGGCTAGTCTTAATTTCCTCATCTGAAAAATGGAAGTAGTATTTAGTTTATATAGTTACTATATAGGTTAAAAGAGTGGAAACATTTAAAGTCTTTAAATGTTTCACTTAAAAAAGTTTCAGTGTTCATTAAGTATTAGCTACAGTGGATGAATAATAATAAATAGTAATGTTACTATGTATAAACTATATTTGTATACATACATGTGATGTACATATTTTTATAAATGTGTTATATGTGTATATTTTATATAGTAGGTATACATTATGTAAGATACAGTATATACTAATATCTTTTATATATATTATGTACATAGATGCACTTAAGTAAATATATGTTTTTACCTTTATAGGTATGAAAGTAGGATATTATATAATCTTATGTACTATATGTTCTATATAAAATGTGGTCAGTGTAACAATTATTATGGTTGAAACTGTAAGTTGAATTGAATTTTGAAGGGTCGTGGTAATGGAACATAGATTGTAAAGAGGTAAAAATAAACTCTTGAATTTGCACTTTCCCATGTTCACATTAATAGCCAGTTATTATTACTTACATCCAGATACTGTGGACAGGGCTTCATAGGTATTATGTTACTGAATTCCCAGTAACACAATAAAGAAAGACACTTTGATGGCTAGTTGAGTATATTAGCTTGGAAGAGTTAAGTGACTTGTGAAGTGTGTGTGGCTAGGATTTAAAGGAGCTGGGAGGAATGTAGAGAGCCTGCCTCTAAGACTAGAGAAACAGACCATTGGGAGATCTGAGAGATGGTGAGTTAGACTAGGTAATGTGGGAGGTCACAGAAGGATTGGGCTTGGAAGAACTTTGGTGACGTGGAATTGGCTGGCTTTGTTGCCTGTCAGAGAGAGGAGGAACAGAGGGTTGACTCTGAGATTCGGCTGATTGGAGATTCAGTTTATGATATGTCTAATGTGGCTTCTCTGTTACCACTTCTGTGTAAGTGTTTCTCTGACATCTGGAAATAGTAGATTTGAAGCTCAGAAGAGAGAGTTCTAGATTTGGTAACAGTTAATCACTAGTGGTAAAATTCATCTCCTCTGAGAGATTATAGGCAAAAGCATATAAAAATCAGAACTAGAGTGAAGTTGAGAAAAAGCTTTTGGGTCATGGAGGACCCAGGAAATCACTGTGGAAGTGAATGTTGAAGTGTTCTCAGGGTGAGGCTGTCTAGTGCTTCTGACACGTGGTTGCATGTTAAAGGTGTAAATGCAGTATAGTGTGCCTAGTGCCACAGAAGGCATTGTTGGGGTGGGGCACCTGAGTAACTCTCCAGCTGACTGGTGATTGTACAGACTGAGTGGGGTTGACCATGTGGGGTTGAAGCAGGTTGTAGTGAAACTTCTGGAAGATGGCCATTTCTAGTAGCAAAAATTAGAAATTGAATGTTCTTCAGTAGTATCTTTCTGCACACTTGCTGCTCTTGTGTCCTTTTAGAAGAGTAAGTTTCCATGCTGACATGTATGAGGTGGTGTGTTAAACTGTGCCCAGAGAACACTGAATTCAGTAACCTACATCATACACTTTAAGGGCCCTTTGCTTTGGGCTCCTAGGGATGTTTGTAACAAACCTCTTCCCTCTCCTCCTTGGAGCTTGCATCCAGGCAGCCTGAGCATGTGCAGTGACAATTTGTGAAAAGCTGTGTGTGAGCATGACTGTAGTTATTTGTGAAAATAGAAAACGTTTTTTTCTAAGAGGTAAAATAGTGGATGATTGGGGCTGGCAAGATGGCTCAGCAGGTAAGGACACTGACTGCTCTTCCGAAAGTTCTGAGTTCAAATCTCAGCAACCACATGGTGGCTCACAACCACCCATAATGAGATCTGACACCCACTTCTGGTGTGTCTGAAGACAGGTACAATGTACTTATGAATAATAATAAATAAATCTTAAAAAAGGAGAGTGGGTGATTTTAATTTTCCTTCCTTTTTTTTTTTTTTTTTAAAGATTTTATTTATTTATTTATTATATGTAAGTACACTGTAGCTGTCTTCAGACACTCCAGAAGAGGGCGTCAGATCTCGTTACGGATGGTTGTGAGCCACCATGTGGTTGCTGGGATTTGAACTTCCGACCTTCGGAAGAGCAGTCGGGTGCTCTTACCCACTGAGCCATCTCACCAGCCCCATTTTCCTTCCTTTTGAAATTGTAATTTGTTTTTTAACAGTTGTTTGAATTTTGGAAAACAGTTAATATTTGTAACTAAGTCCTTTCCTTAAGATGAACTTAGTGTAGAAGAAGAGATTGTGGCAAACAAGAACAGAGTTGGATGCTAGGAAAAAAATGGGCTCTATTGAAAAGAAGAATAGAATATTTATTGCTTTAAAAAGCTGGTTTCAGTTTAGATGCTATAGGAGATATCATGAAGTTAGAAAAGCGCAAATCTTAATTAAGAGAACAAAAAGTAATCAGAAATCTCTCAGATATGAAATAGTATGAAAATAAAATGGCAGATGACAGCTTGGGGTAATGATAGTTATGAGAAATACAACAGCATTTATTGCCAGTACAGTTAGTTGTAACACTTAATTCTTCAGCTCTTTGAAGTTTTAAAAAATATTTCTTTGATCTCCCCAACCTACCTCTCTATTCTTTATTAGTCAGATGTTGATGGGTCTGAGTCCAGGCACACTGTCAACATTATTTTTTTCTCCTTAAAGAAAATGTTAGTATAGGTCTGAAGAGATGGCTCAGCAGTTAAGAGCACAGGTTGCTTGGCCAGAGGTCCTGAGTTCAATTCCAGCAACCACATGGTGGGTCACAACCATCTGTAATGAATTCTAATGCCCTCTTCTGGTGTACAGATATACATACAGATAGAGCACTCATTCATAAAATCAATAAATAAATCTTAAAAAAAAAGAAAATGTTAGTATCAAGTTTTAAGTTTATTTTACCCAATAACCTAAAACCATCCTGCTTGGATTTCGTCCTGGCCACTACTCTGTAGCCCTAGAGGCAGGGTGATGAGATGTAGCTTGGCCTTGGCTCTCTCGAGTTCTGGGCCAGCCTGGGTAACCGAGAGTGTGAGATGACAGCAGCAGTAACCCTGCGCTGTTGATGCAAGTTCTGCCTTAAGTTTTACTGCCTTAAAGTTTTTGGTTGACTTCTGCAATTTCCTACACTTATTCTGGGCTCACTTTTTAGTTGCCTCTGTTTTTGAGATAGTGTTTTATGTAGTCCAGGCTGACCTGAGCTCCTTTTGTAGCCAAGGAAGACTCCGAAGCCCTGATCCTCCTGCCTCCATTTCCCAAAATGCTGGGGTTTCAGGCATGCACATCTTCCTCCCTTGATCATTTATTCTTCTTTAGGACCCCCTCTCACTATTTCCTATATGGTGTTACCTTGGTTTCATGCAGTTATTTAGAGTTTGATTGGAGCAGTTACTGTGTCTGCTGAGTGAGTAAGGAGGGTTGGGGACAAGTAGAGAACTGGCTGCTTTTAGAGAGATGCTGACTACTTCATGGTCCTACTGTGTAGAGTAGACAGCTGTCATTCTGCTCTGGTTCTCTGGGGTGGGCTTGCAGTACTCTGTGTAGGAAGCCTTCTGAGTATTTGGCCTGGCAGCCAATGTTTGGTGAACTATATATAAGATGTTAAATTATACTCAGATTGTGTTTTATAAGTAATTGAGAGCTATTGTAGATTAAAAGAATTATTTTTAATTTGGATAAAATACACGGTCTACTATCTTAATCATGGTAAGCATACAGTTCCAAGTGGTACTGATTGTGCTTACTGTTCTAGTTAGGGCTATTATTGCTGTGATGAAACTCCATGACCAAAGCAACTTGGGGAGGAAAGAGTTTATTTGGCTTACATTTCTAGGTAACAAGCCATCTCTGAGGGAAGTCAGGGTAGGAACCTGGAGGGAGGAGCTGATGCAGAGGCCATGGAAGAGTGCTGCTTATTTGCTTGCTTCCCATGGCTTGCTCAGGATCACCAGCCCAGGGGTGGACTTACCCACAATGGGCTTCCCCATCAGTCACTAATTAAGAAAATGCCCTGTAGGCTTGCCTACAAGGTGATCTTTGGAGACATTTTCTCAATTGAGGTTCCCTCCTCAGATGACTCTAGCCTGTATCAAGTTGACATAAAACTACTTAGCACACTTTATACTGTGCAGTCATCATCTTGCCATCTGGTGTTAAAGCGCTCTCCTCTTACAGAACTGAAATTGTACCGTTAAACAGTAACTTCCCATCCCTCTCTTCCTGTTAGCTTCTGCAGACCTGTTCATCCTCTTGTCTTAAAATGTTACTGTTGTAAGAAGACTTACATGTCTGTCTTTTTAAGAAGTTGTAGGAAACAATGTATGGAATTGTCTTTTAATTGTTTTGAAATACGTGGCTTTTCGTAAGACAAGGTACATTTACATTGTAAAAATATCTTGAAGTACTTTATTCATTAAACTATAAAACCTCCTGACCCCCATCTTTCTATCCACTGTCTTTGTACTGTGTGTCTCTAAGACTTGGACTCCCTTAAGTATTTCCTGTAAGTGGAATCTTCAGTCTTTTTGTGACTGTTTATTTCACGTAAGGTTTGTCTTATGTTGGAGTATGTAAGTTCCTTCCTTGGAGGTTGGCTGATAAGTACTTCACTCAGGTTGCTCTTTGAGTAATGCTGCTGTGAACATAAGTGTAGAAATTTCTCGATGATATTTTGTGTTCAGTTCTTTTTGGCATATACCCAGGAAGGGGATTTCTGAGTTGTGTGATAATCTATTTTTAATGTTTTGAGGACCCACACACTGTTTTCCGCAGCAAAGGCTGTGGCTCATCTCTGTCGTCGTCAACAGTTGCTCTCTTTATTGTTAAATAGATAGTTATATTGAAGGATGTGGGTTGTGTAGAGTTTTCATCAGAAAGAGGGAGGTCGGGAAGACCATCCAGGAAGCGCTGGCATGGACTCAGGATTATGGGGGATACGGGGCTTGTTTAAAGTGTGTGCATGTGTGCATGTGTGTATATGCACACTATACACATGCATTGTGTCTTGGGGGGGATACAAATTTGAAAGGTCATGGAAAAATGGAAATGATTTATTTGAATTTAAGAAATAACATAAAAATAAGTTTTACATTTTGAACTTGGCAATTGTAAAAATACGGGAACAAAGAGTAGGATTAAAAAGAATAATTTATTTTTCCTTTGAGTTTTTGATGATAGACATAATGTGGGAAATTGGGTAGCCAGCCTGCAATAGGAGAGAAGGCAGGTCTTGGGAGAGCCCATGGGATAGAGGCCATGGTATTACTCATTTAAACATTGTTTTCTTTAGAAAAAATAATGATACACTTTTCCTTCTCAATTTTTTCCAGCTCTTGCAAGCTTAGGATATGAAAAGAGCTGTGTGTTGTTCAATTGTGCTGCCTTAGCTAGCCAGATTGCAGCAGAGCAGAACCTGGATAATGATGAAGGATTGAAAACCGCTGCTAAGCAGTACCAGGTATGCAGAAAAGCAGTCTCTACACAGGGATGCACACTGGATTCAAGGGGTGATTGGCATGTAGGTGGTAGCTGCTGCCTTCTTCATGACTGATGCTCTGGGAGAGTCGTGCTCTTAAGTAAACTGATTCTTGTTGTTGATAAACACTTCAGCACTGAAGCAGTTGTTCTCTAGCCTATGTCTGTTTTCCTCCCTGTGTACACCCACCCAGCACCTAGCACAGTGCCTGGCACATAATAGAGGCTCAATGAATGTTGATTGGACAACAAAGATGAATATGTGGAAAACCTCTTAGAAGTGAATGACTTCATTCAAAAATGGTTAGATATTTGTGTGTTTTCTCAGGGCGAGGCACATCCAGACTTTTAAGCGGTGTGACAAAATTAAGAACTCCTGGCAAGAAAATAAGTTAACTGTAGACTGTGGAGAAGTCCTGTTTAAATGTGGTCAGTGTGGTCAGGCCTGGAATGTTTTTAAGATAGCTAACTAGCTTAGGACTAGTCATAGGCAAATATAACATGCTGTTCTGTGACCGTTTATTATGTACTCAGTTTTTATATATTTTTTTCAGATAAAAGAACAAGTGTTTTTTCCTAAAGTTTCATTGAAAAAGTGTGTGTGTGTGTGTGTGTGTGTGTGTGTGTGTGTGTGTGTGATCATATGTATGGAGGTCAGAGGACAACTTAGGGGAGTTGGTTTCTCCTTTCACCACATGGGTCCCATAGCTTGAATCCAGGTTGTCAGGCTTGGTGCGGGCACTTTTACATACTGAGCCATCTTGCTGGCCTCATAATGGTCTTGTTAATACCATGATCTTGAGTTTTGTCTGTGTAGTCTACCAAGCTAACCCACTTTAAAAATTCCAGAGTGATATTTCCTTTTTCTCAGCTTAATTTGTTTCATAAAAAGTAATTTTAGTAGTAACCCCAACAAGATACAATTGGGAAGAAAAATATAAAGGGGACACTGAGTAGAAAGTTCTGAAGGCCAGATAGAATGTCAGCGCACGCTGGCCCTTAAGAGTGCCATTGGGAGTGCTTCCTAAGCACAGGGGCTCATCTGAGAGATGATGCTGGGGTCAAGACCAGAGGATTTCTATACTAAAAGCATTTGTGAGGCGACTGGAGGAATGTGTCAGTCACTAAAGTATTTGCCTTGTAAGCTCAAGGACCTGAGTTTGATCCCCCAAATTCACACAATAAATGCTGGGCTTGGTGGTGTATACTTGTAATCCTGTTCCGGGGGCTTGTTTGCCAGCCAAGCTAGCCTAGTGGGTGAGCTCCAGACCAGTGAGAAGCCCTGTCTCAAAGGAAGTAGATGGTGGTCCTGAGGATGACACTTGGAATTGTCCTTTGGCTTACACACACACACACACACACACACACACACACACACACATACACACACACACACAGAGAGAGAGAGAGAGAGAGAGAGAGAGAGAGAAAGAGAGATTTGAATAGCGTTTGATCTTTTCATCTGTGAAGAAGTATGTCTAATAAATTGTTTGATCACCTTTTATATTCACTTACTTTTTTCTCCCCATAGTCTCCTTTGAATCTTGGTTAAAATTTTGCAAAGGCCCATCTATGAATTGGGATGTACGGAATGTATGGAAATGTATCTATAATTACCATCTTTTCAGTTGGCATGTAGAAGATGTTTGTGTGTGACAGTAGAAAATTAAGTCTCAAAGTTAAAGAATTCTTTTTCTCTTTTTCTAGTTTGCTAGTGGTGCCTTTTTACATATTAAAGACACAGTGTTATCTGCCTTAAGTCGAGAGCCTACTGTGGACATATCTCCAGATACTGTTGGAACTCTCAGTCTTATTATGCTGGCTCAAGCTCAAGAAGTATTTTTCTTAAAAGCCACAAGAGGTAACTCCAATTTCTTCTTTACTGTGTTACATGTGAAAACGAGTGCTAGGCTTTTATACCAAGAGAGTGATTAGAACACAGTAGTCCAGGTAGGTAGGGTACTGAGAGGTCACTGAGTAATTGATCTCACTTCAGAAGGAGAGTTACGCGGAAGAAGATGGAAAGCTTCCTGTGGCAGTGGCTGGTGGTCTGCCTGGGGGGTGGTTATGGGATCGCTGCATTCTTCAGGTTAGCTGAGAATGGTTTCTTTTAAGATTTTATTCAAGTGTGTGTGCAAGTGTCAGTGCTTTGCAGGTGAAAAGAAGGGACAAGACTCCTGGGGCTGGAGTCCCAGGCACTGTGAGCCACTTGTTATGATGCAGGGGGTCTTTTCTTCATGTTTGAGCAGCAAGTGCTCTTAGTTATTGAGCCATCAAGAATGGCTTCTTAAAGTAGTCCTGTTAAAACTAGATGTAAAGATAAGGAGCTGCTATTCAAGCAATGTCCTTGGTGTACTGGCTATAAAAACAATCCTTGTAAAGGTGTGCTAGTCAATATGAGAGGTAGAGACTGAATATCTAAGTACAGAGTGATTGAAAATGCAGAAGTACAAACACGTCTTATTTTTTTCTTAAAATGGCAGCTTAGTTGGATTTGGTGGCTCATGCCTGTAATCCTACACACCTTGGAGGCCAATTCAGGGGGATTGCCATGACACTGAGGTAACGCTGCGTTACCTAGTGAGTTCCAGGGTACAAAAGTCTGGAACTCTGTCCACAAACAAAACAAAACACACAAAAAGTTCCCTATGTGGTGATTCATATGTATAATCATAGTCATTAGACTTAAACTGAGCTGGAGGCCATCCTGGCCTACAGACTGAGACTACTTTAAGAACTGAGGAGGGGTGAGGGAGGAAGAAAGGAGCTGCCGATGAAGAGATAGAAGCCACGTGCCTCACTATCCCTTTACGTGACAATCAGTGTTTTCTGGAGTGTTACAGACCGTCCTAGCCATTGCCACTACCTTCTGTTAGGGAGCGGTCATGCCCGAGAATGGCTGTCAGGACTCTCTCCTTTCCTTCTGCAGCCACCAGCAGCCGTTAGTCTGTTCTGTGTCGTTGACTTGTTTATGGAATTACTTGTTTATTTACTTGTTTAGAAACAGGTTTATGGAGCCTGGCTTGGCCTCGAACTTGCTTTATAGCCAAAGATGGCTTTGAATTTTTGATTTTCCTGGCTCTGTCCCAAAGTGCTAGGGTTATATAGATTGGCACCATCATGTTTTGCTACCTGTGGAGTAGTTTTTGTGCAGAAGACTAAATTTCATCACTCTAGATTTCTTAGACAGATGTATAAATTTTACTTTTGTCTTTTTTTTCTTTTAAATGTATATGTATATTGTAGATGCTTTATATCTATGTACCACTATTGTGCTTGGTACCACTGGGTGCTAGACATTTGTGAGCTGCCATGGAGGTGCTAGGAACTGAAACTGGGGATCTCTGGAGGAGCAGCCTGTGTCCTTAACTGCTGAGCCATTGTTCCAGTCCCAGATATATACATATTTTTGAAAAATGGTTTGTGTCTGTGCCACGTCATGTATCGGGTTATGTCATTTATTTTATTTTATTTGTGTGTGTGAGAGAGGGGGTGGGAAGGGGAGAGAATGCAGGTGCATGTGTGCCATGGTGCTTACGGGAGGCCAAAGGAGACTTTGAGGAGTTGGTGCTCTTCTTCCACCGTAAGTTCTGGAGGTGAAGTACAGGCTGTCAAAGGTGAGCAGTGCGTACCTTTACCTGCTGAGTTTTGTTGCTGGCCCTTGTCTCGTCTATTTCGGTTATAACGATGAGTTTACCATTTTATTTCAGATAAGATGAAAGATGCCATCATAGCTAAGCTGGCAAATCAGGCTGCGGATTACTTTGGCGATGCTTTCAAGCAGTGTCAGTACAAGGACACGCTCCCCAAGGTCAGTTATGCCTTCATGGACAGTCGGGGTTTGCATGCGGGGATTGGTTTTTCTTTGTATGAGAAACAAGTTGAAAAGTATGTTTTAATAAATAAATGTGGTATTTTAATGGACACGTTTGAAGAATAGCTTTTAGAATTTTTTTAAGACGCATGAGCTGTTGTTTTGGGGGATGCCTTTCTCTTTGCTCTTTACTGAACTTCTTTTCCTGAGCTGAAACTCTTTCTGGAAACCTTTGGTCGTCTGTCTCCGTCTTGTTATCATTCTGGTTGTTGATAGCTTTGGGAGAAGCATGGAGATGGAGCATTGGCCACTCACATTTTTAATTATCCTGTTTTCTGAAGGATGAGCCTTAAAGCACAAACCAGACACAAAGAAAGGAACAGAAAACCTAGTTTCATCTGATTCCTTGATTAGAATTAAGTTTTACCAACTGGAATAGCAAATTTGCTTGCAAATGGACTAGGAAGGAAAGGCAGCCGTCCTGACCGCATACTGTGGGAAGCATTGTTTTACTGTAGCTCTTCTGAGGGGTAATGGAAAAGACTGTTCCGAGATGGCTTTAGACGACAAACCATGTACCTGGATGTGGGCACAAAGGAGGTTTTATCTGCTCTTCCACACAGTTGGGCAAAAAGTTGCTTATCTGTGGTAGTTGGAGGTCTTTGTAGGAGAATCTGTGAGTTTATGTTATTTAGGAATCTTTATAAATTATGAAACTGCAGAAAACACAGGGTACAGTTAAAAGTAGACCTAAGGTGCCTAACAGTACCTGAGCAGTGGAGAGCTGATGTCAAGACTTGGGATGTAAGGCACTCCAGGCTCGAGATGGTTGCTAGGCACTTCCTAGCACCTAAGATACATGGGGACCCACCCACACCACTGCCTCCATGCCCCAAGTTTAGACGTCTGCTCAGGATCCTAGTGTGTTAGTGCTCAGGATCCTAGTGTGTTAGTGCTCAGGATCCTAGTGTGTTAGTGCCATTACTTAGATCTTCTCTCCATGGATAGCTGCACAGTGCACTGTCACATCCTGTCACATCAATAACTCAGTCCTGTTCCAGTCTGACCACAGTCCTGTCATCTCAAAGACTTGGACACCACTCTGCTGCATGCCTGCGTTTCCTGAAACATCTTTACAGAGATGCTCCGGCCTTTTTGGAGTGCCAGCAGTTTTAGACTGTGATGTCTTTGAATTTCTCCTTTCACTGAGTGTCCTGAAATATTTTCATATCCAATTCTAACTGGATGTTTGCAAACAGCAAGTCAGTTCTGATTCTAGCTAGATGTCTGGAAGCATTGGCTTAGAGTGCTGGGGTTTTTCTTTTAGCAGACAGAAAACACTCATGACAGTATTTGGTTCTTAATAGAGCACTTACCTAGTGTATTCATTGGTTTTAAAAAATACCATGTACTTATAAAAACAGTGAAATTGTAGGATAGGACTCGACATTTTGGAAGAGCCCCTAGCAATATCATGGCTTTTGTGATTTAAGTTTGGATTTAAGTATATTAGACTATAGGAATTTCAGAAATAAATTAGGGCCAAGTTACACTATATTGTCACAGTAATTAATGCATTTGTATGTCTGGGATGTATTTTTGAGTATATAATACTGAAATGTTAATAATTATATGATACTAAATCATTTTTTATTGGCTTCCATAATCTTTATTACAGTCTCTTAGTGTATGAGTTTAAGTGAGAACTTAACTTACTGTCTTTTGTCTTTTAAACATGATGAAACAGTCAGCTCTAGAGCAGTTTCATTAGTGTATGTGAGTAACGGTGGTGTAGGGACCTGAAGGCTGGGTAAGGGGCTAAGAAAGCATCTAAAGCCGGGCTTGGTGTTCACCCCCCATGAACTTCCCAACTCTTTCTAATGCATGCCTTTCTTCCTGTAAACAAAATGCTGATTTTCTGACTCCATAGAATGAGCTTTAAAAAACCTGAATTGGCTTCATTTAACAGTTTAAAACAAAGACAAACCCTAATTTTAACTGATAGAAAATTGAATTCACAGATGGCAATTCCTGCAAAACCAGGAGGTCTTCTCTGCTCACACCTAATGACTAACCTATCTAAACCATTACTGGGTGATTGTAATTTCTGTCTCCTTCTCCTTTCTCTTCCTGCATCCTTGTTGTCTGTGATGGTTTGTGTGGTTGGACTTTCCCCTGGTCAGTATTTTTATTTCCAGGAGGTATTCCCCACCCTGGCTGCAAAGCAGTGCATCATGCAGGCCAATGCTGAGTACCACCAGTCCATCCTGGCCAAGCAGCAGAAGAAGTTTGGGGAAGAGATCGCAAGGTTGCAGGTGAGTCTTTTGGTGATAAATGTTTAGGTGACATCCTTCTCCACATGCAGGTTTGCCCATAAGCACGTTTCCCATTTATTGTCTTTATCAGCAGAGGCAAGTGATGGTTTTTATCTTTATATTTTACCCAGAAACATGATTTGTAAAATCTTACACGTGTTATTGTTATCTAAAAATTGCATTTAAATTTTTATTCTGTTCTCTTAATTTGTCCATGCCTATTTTAATAAAAAAGTGTGCTACATTAATTATATGCTTAGCTTATGTCGTAGGCTGGTAAACTGGTGATTATAACCCCACAGTTTTAGAGGGATGTGGGGCTATGCCCTCTGGTCTTTTCACTGTGTGTTCTTTTCCTTCTACATTGTGTGTATGGGGCAGGCGCTCTTGCCCTTGTCCTTGCTGTGTTTGTGTGTGTGTGTGTGTGTCTTTGTGTACATGCCTAGAAGCCAGAAGTCCATGTCAGGTGTCTTCTTCATCTAAATATTACCAAAAGATGAAAAGGGAAGCATACAGCAAAGCCCCAAATAGGGAACGTGCAGGACTGATGTCTTTCTGTGTCCTTTGCAGGGTAGCTGCTCGTAGGGACATTAGCTGACTGTGTGGTTGCACTGAGTTTGGATAGGCCAAGTGTCAGCTTGTGCCACAGGTGCCTTCACCCAAGTCACTCTCATCCTTTCCTACGAGGGCTTCTGCCAAGCTCCTCGAGCCCTGTAGCTGTGTACTGGGCAGGTTCTACCTGCCATCCTGAGATTACCTAGTTCCCCAGCCCTGTGGTGCCTGATTGTCCAGCTGTGAAGTGCCCCCTCAAGTATGTCGATAATGTGGCACGTGAGCACAGCTGAGCTCTGTACCGGTGAATCTGTCATCACGTTAAAAACCCTTAGAGATATGTGGCCATGGATGGCCTGCTGGAGCATCAGAGTTCTGCTGCTAGGTCAGTGCCCTTGTGGGCAAGTACATGGCTCCAGAGATTGATCCACACACTGCATCAGACCCCAGGGCCATTCTCAGATTCGGAGTCAGCATCTACCTCCCAGTACACTTCTGCCTGCAAGGTTTGACATGTTAGACATAGATAGCCTAGTGGTCTGTTTCTTCGGGACTGCTTCTGAGGGTTGTGTCTCGCCCTGTGGTAGCTTGACTTTAGGCTCTGACTATTGCTCCTTGTTCTCAGGCTCCTAGGGTAGCTCAACTCTATAGTAGATTTCTACTCAAGGTGGCCACCAGCCGTCATGAGTGTTGTCAAGTGAAAAACTGGAGCTCCTCCCTCTACTACTGAGCTGTTCTGCTTGGAAGATCCACTTTCTCACCAAATGCTGCGTCTGGATTTGAGCATCTAATAAGTGTGGGCTCCTGAGGCAGGATTGGCAGTCTCTTTCACCAGGGTCCAGGCTCTCCCTGAGCCCCCAGGACAGGGCTGGCATACTGTCTGACCATCCTTGCTGTCCTTGAGTCCATTGGTCAGTTTCTGATATGTTTCCTCTTCTTCTCTTTGGAAGAGTGTTTGTTTTTGAATCTGTAACACACAGAGCGACTTTCTAACTGCCTCACCCAGAAGCTTTGTGTGTGTATTTTATTACTATGGTTGCAGGCTTAAACTTTTAGCCCCTCCCTTCCTCCTTCCCTTCATCCCTCCCTTCCTCCCTTCCCCCTTTCTTCTCTCACTCCTTCTCTCCCCACACCCTCTCCTTTTTTGAGGCAGTTTTTCTCTGTGTAGCCTTGGCTGTCCTGGAAAACTCTTTTTAGATCAGGCTGGTCTTAAACTCAGAGAGAGATCTGCCTGTTTCTGCCTCCTGAGTATTGGGATTAAAGGCATACACCACCACTGCCTGGCCTAATATAGTTTCTTTAGCATGGAATTTTCATTATTTTTGGGCAGTACTTCCTTAGTAAATTTGGGAAGTTATAATACTCATTTGTTTGTATTTATTTTGAGACATAGTCCTTTTTTTGTTTGTTTTTTAAAGGTTTATTTATATATAAGTACACTGTTGCTCTCTTCAGACCTACCAGAAGAGGGCATTGGACCCCATTGCAGATGGTTGTGAGCCACCATGTGGTTGCTGGGAATTGAACTCAGGACCTCTGAAAGAGCAGTCAGTGCTCTGACCTGCTGAGCCGTCTCTCCAGCCCGAGACATAGTCTTGTCTAACCCAGGTTGACTTCAAACTCTCCATGTAGTTGAGGATGACTGTGAACTCCTGATCTGCCACTTTCCATCTCCTAAGTGCTAGGATTAAAGGTATTTCTCCTCTTCCCCTCCTGATAAACACTACTTGACTCATGTTTTCTTACAAATGGATGGTTCAGAGTTGTGTCTATGAGACAGATGCCTTTTTATTTACATGTGTTTGAACATGGCTGACTTTCCTGGATGGCCTTGGGCTTCCTACTACGGCTGTGCATGGGCTTCTCTGCTCTTTAGAACCTTGATGGGGTTGGAGGGAATTGTCCTCTATACCTGTGCTTCCCATTTGAGCTTGTGCCATGGTCTCTGGTGTGTGCTCATCTGCTTTCCCATGCTTTAATCCTCTTCATCTCTAGCATCTGGTAACTCTACCCTTAGGACTGGGTAACCTGACTCTTGCTCGGTGCATGAGGCCCCTCAGTATGCCATCTTTTTCTTATGGTTTCCTGTTAAGTTAATCAGTTGATGTTGGTTTTGTCTTGGTTTTGTATCTGTTTTACAGTGCTGTCTATCCATTGTTGCTGATTTGATCTAAGCCGTTCCCACTAAGGATGGTGCTCTGTATGTTCCTCTTCTCCATGTTTCCAGGATCCCTCAAATTAAGGTTCTCTTTGAGGAAGTGTTCAGTGAATTTACAAATCAAATTTGATTTGCATGTAGTTAAGCTTGTATTTTTCCTAGACTATAATGAAGATACGTGTATGTCAATCTTTCTTTCTCTATAGTTTCATATTGATCTTAGATGTTTTAAAGTGTAGCATATATTTTGTATGTTGTTATTAAGAGTAGATCTATTTCCTCTGTTACTTCTTCACATTAGGGGTTATGTGTTTATATTTGGTGTATGTATTTGTCTCAGGTACTACTTATGAGATATACAGTTTAGCAACTCTCAGTGTATCACCTGTAACTAAGTTCTTTTTTATATCTGTGATTACCTGCTTGTCCAGTTGCTTGCTGTGTCTGTGATCATGATGACCGGTGGCTTCTACTTTCTGCTTTTAGGAATAGTACCTGTTTATATTAAGCATAGTGAAGATTTTTATTATGTTTGAAGAACTGTGTATCTGTTTCTGTTCTCTTAAGATAACAAAAAGAAAAGGAACACTGAGCCAGGGTGACAGCTCAGTGGATAGAGGCACTTGCTGCTGAGCCTAATGACCTGGATTTAAGTCCCAGAGTTCATGTGGTGGAGGGAAAGAACTGACTCCGGAAAGTTGTCCTTTGACCTCCAGGTGCACCTGTATGCATACACACACAAAAATAAATAAAAAGTGAAAAAGCCACCAGGTGGTGGTGGTGGCTCATACCTTTAATCCTAACTCTCAGGAGGCAGAGGCAGGCAGATTCCTGAGTTTGAGGCCAGCCTGGTCTACAGAGTGAGTTTTAGGACAGCCAGGGCTATACAGAGGAACCCTGTTGTCTTAGTTGGGGTTTTACTTCTGCGAACAGACACCATGACCAAGGCAACTCTTGTAAGGATAACATTTAATTGGGGCTGGCTTACAGGTTCAGAGGTTCAGACCTTTGCCATCAAGGTGGGAATGTGGCAGTGTCCAGGGAGGCATGGGGCTGGAGGAGCTAAGAATTCTACATCTTTATCCAAAGGCAGACAGGAGAAGACTGGCTTCCAGGAAGTGAGGAGGAAGGTCTCGAAGCCCACCTCCACAGTGATACACCTACCCAACAAGGCCACACCTACTCCAGGGCTACACCCCCTAATAGTGCCACTCTCTGGGTCACCACTACACTGTCATGAAAAACTGGAGAAAAGAAAAGTAAAAGAAAAAGAGTAAAAAACCAAACCATCACGCCAGTCAGTTTTCTTACCTCCAGTTTTGGAGGCTTCATCCTCAATGAGTTACTTGTGTTGCCTTTGGTCCTGCAATGAGTCAGTGTGCATTTCACCTTATGGCCAAGATGCAAGAGAGGGCGAGTAAGAAGCCGATTCTCTCCATCCCATCATGGAGTACCTACCTCCAGTGTCTGGATACCTTCTATGAAGCTGCACTTCTTAAAGGCTACATTAGCCTCTCATAAACCAAGCCTTTGACCTGTGGGCTCGTGAGATGCTTGTCCCAGTGATGAACATGTGGTACTTTATCAAAAGCTTTGACATTCTTACATTTAAATTTGAATATTTCAGAGAATTGTGTAAGCAGATAGTCTAGTATTAAACCATTTTATGTAGTGTGGTTTTGGTGTTTTAGGCTTGCTCTGTCATCATGTGTCAGAGTTATACAGTTCTGTATAAACCCAAAGATCTGGTAAATTACACTGACTGTGCTGTTCAAGTCTTTTTATCTTTTTATTTTATTTTATTTTTTTAACGTTGTCCCTGTATGGAACTCAACATTCAGCCAGGAATGTTAAAAATCTTTGATATGGATTGAGATATCAGCACCTTATAATCGCTTACATGGCTAGTATCATACATGCAGAATTAAGTTTTGTAGCTTATAATGGTAGATGTTAAAACAAGTACTTGTTTCATTCCTGAGAGTTATTTTATGAGAATTGTTGGTGTGGAGTGGGTATATCTCTGATTGCTGACTTCTGCCCATGTTAAATGGTGTGGAGGGGCTGCATCTCTGGTTGCTTACTCCTGTTGTTTCAAGACCTTTGTCTTGGGGCCCCTTAAAGGTGTCAGTATTTCTAATTACTGCTATAGTTGTATAGCTTGTGGAAGTTATTTAACATTCAACCTTCATTAGTGTCAGGTTATGTTAATTGGCTCAGTGTTATTTTACTAGTTCTTGGCTGCTCATTTGTGTATTTTTAGGGACATTTGCTGTCCCCCTTGTAGCCTTGGGTGCTTTGTCATGGAATTTCCAGGTTGTCCTGCCAGGCATAGCACTGGGAATCCTGAGAGCTTAACAAAAGCTTGGTAGAGAAAGCTTTCACTTATAAACAAACTCTCTCTGTAATGTTTACTTTCAGCACGCAGCAGAACTGATCAAGAATGTGGCCTCTCGCTATGATGAGTATGTCAATGTGAAGGATTTTTCTGACAAAATCAACCGTGCCCTTACTGCAGCAAAGAAGGATAATGATTTTATTTATCATGACCGTGTTCCGGACCTTAAGGATCTGGATCCTATCGGCAAAGCCACACTTGTGAAGCCCACCCCAGTCAATGTACCTGTCAGCCAGAAGTTCACGGGTACGCTGTGTTCTACATACACTTTAGTGATGTTTTCTCTAGGTCCTCTGTCCCTCTATCTTCCTTCCTTCCTTCCTTCCTTCCTTCCTTCTTTCTTTGTATTTTGCCCTTATAGACCCTAAAAATTACTTTTTTTTTTTTTTTTTTTTTTGAGACAGGCTTTCTCTGTAGCCCTGGCTGTCCTGACTCACTCTTGTAGACCAGCCTGGTCTCAAATTCTGCCTGCCCTGCTTCCCAAGTGCTGAGATTAAAGGTGTGCACCACCACCGCTTGGCTTTTGTTTTCCATTTTCCATGAAGAAAGTGATGCTTTGGTGTAGCCTTCTCTTTTGTCTAGGCTGAGCTGTGTGATTCATGTAAGATCTCACATTCTTTTTTCTAATCCTTAGATTATAACATTCATTTATGTTGTTTAAAAGAAATGTGGGCATAGACATGGTGGTGCATACCTGAAATCTCAGCACCTGTGAGGCTGAGGCAGGGATCTGAGGTTGAGGCCAGCCTGTTCCACAGAGTGAGTTTGAGGTCTAGCTTGGCTATAGGATGAGTAAGACAAGCAAACAGACTGCCAGCTAACTGGACAAGAAAGGGTGGGAAAGTTAAGCGTGGTGTCTTCTGTGAGGTTTTCAAGGGGAAAGCAAGCAGTCACATAAACCAGATGGGGTGTCTGGGACAGGGTTTTGATAAGATTCGGGCTGGAGACAAGCCATACCATTTTGTTAATGGAACATTTGCTATATTTAAGATACCATTACTGAAAATAACTATGTGGTTATTTATTTACTTATTCATTTGAGATAGAGGTTTCATGTAGCCTAGCCTTCAGCTCACTGTGTTACCTAGGTTGGCTTTGAACTCCCAGTTCTCCTGCTTTAGCCTCCTAAAGGTTGAGATTACAGGCATGAGACCCATACTTGGATCAATAATTTTAAACCATTATCTTTCTAGGATAGTATTTGCAATAGATCAATGAATGTTCTTATAGCCTTCTTTTGATAGTGTGAATATATGTAGTATATGCAGTGTTTTATAGCTTCTAGCAGATCTCCTGGATAATATTTAAGTTCCTGGGAAAGAGTGATTATTGAACTTATTTTTATTTAATAAACAGAAAGTGTTTACCATGTGCCAGTGATTGTTAAGCACAAAAGATGAGTATTTGTCTCTCACAGCAGCCATGTGACTCAGGAACTACTGTTGATGTCTGTGCCCCTGATGAGGGCGCTGAGGTCCAGGCGGGCTTTCCCCAGGGTAGACAGCTAGGAGATGGTGAACGGTGACCACATGGTCTGTCTGTGTAATTGGCAAGTGAGCAGTGCCACCAAGACCCTCACTTGATGACATACAATCTTAAGGGAAACAAAGGTTCAAAGGGAAGCGGTTACTGCTCCTGCCCATCAGCGTGGCGGACTAGAATTCTCTTCACTGCTGCCGTTCAGTGTGATCTTGTGATCTTATGAGTGGAGTCATGTAGTAGCGTGAGTTGGTTCCATATATTTACTTGGATCTTCTCCTGTGGTTTAGATTTGTTTGAGAAGATGGTCCCTGTGTCTGTGCAGCAGTCCCTGGCTGTGTTTAGTCAGAGGAAAGCTGACTTGGTCAACAGATCAATCGCTCAGATGAGAGAAGCTACGACTTTGGCAAATGGGTAGGTGGAGCCTGGCTTTCTGAACTGACTTAGAGGTTCTCCAGTTTGTGTTTTGAATAATTTATGAACATTTTTTAGTTATTAGGTTTTCTTTTTCTTTTTTCTCTTTTTAGTTTTATGAGTTTGGAAATGTATACCAGGCAGACGTAGACACAAACACACACACACACACACACACACACACAAACACACACCTTCTTGTCATTTTATTAAAAAGCCTTAGGTAAACTAGAGTTGGAAGGGATGGAATTACAGAAAAAAAGTAAGAATATTTGACTCCTATTTTGTATTTTGATATTGTTTGAGGCAAAATGGGTAGGAATGAGTCCTTGAAGATGCACAGTCCAGGCTGATAAGATGGCTCAGCGGGTAAGTACTTGCTGCCAAGCCTTCTGATCATGTTCTGTTCCTGGGACTCTCACTGTGGTGACTCCTACAAGTTGTCTCTGACACATGTATATTATGGGAGGTGAGTGTCCACATGCATACTCAACAAAAATAAATACATGTAGTAAGAAGACCCGTGGAACTGTACTGTAAACCAATTTTTATATTAGATTAAGAAAATATTCTGTGGGTTAAAAAATTAGGTATAATTTACACATAATAATATACCCATTTAAATGTAGTTTATTCAGTCTGCTGAGTGCAGCTATCCATGTAATGACTACAAAGAGAACATAACCTAAATCAGTCCTCGCACCTTTCCTTCAGTCCCTCTGTCCTTGGTTCCTGCCTACTCTCACGTGTCTGTGTGCTTTGCAGTTTGCCATCAATGTAACACTAGCGTGTGTTTTGTGCCGGTGTGTTTTGTGCCCATCCTCGTTTGCCACATTATGCACTGTATATGACGTGCCACTAGCAGTGCATGCTGCACTCGCTGTGTACGGTGGCCATTCTGCCCATCGGTGTCACATAGTGACTACAAGGTGCATCCTGGGGAGGAAGTCTTTGCTTTGGAGCATGCTGTGGTGGGGAAGGCTTGAGGGTGGGAGCAGCTGGCCATGGTAGCAGGGATATGAGGTTATGTTGCATGGTCAGGAAGTAGAACTGAGCTATGACTTCTATAGCTTGTCCTCCATTAGTCCACGTCCTTCACATGGGCCTCACCTGTAAGGTTCCACATCTCCAAAACCATCTCCAGCTGGGACCAAGTGTTGAGGCTAGGAACCCAGGGAGGACTCAGCCCAGTCAGCCCATAATACTCACTATTTTATCATGTGACAGAAGACTGTGGAAATTACTTGAGATGCTTTAGTTTCTTTCCTGTTGTTATGATAAGGTACCTTGACAACAAAAAGAAGGTAAAGGGTTTATTTTGCTTTAGCATTCCAGAGAACAAGGGTGGGTAAGGGTGTGGAGGGTTCCTGGGATTAATCCCAGCTTTTGTGTGTTAGGTGCATTTCTACCACCATGTTTTTTCCTACCACTCTCAGTCATTTATTGCCTTTCCAAAACTTAGGTTTTCCTGAGATGAGTGAGATAGTTGAGTGGGCACAGGCATCTGCCTTCAAGCCTGATCACTTGAGTTTGATCCCTGCATGGGGAAGGCAAGAACTGACTCCTGTAAGGGCGCCATGTGCGTCTCTCCTTCGTAAATAAATTTTTTCTTTTTAATCATCTTGAAAAAGATCTATTTAAAGTCTTCTGTTATGTTTGTTATAAGTATATTTTAAATTACTGTAGTATTTTGCTTGCATGTATGTACGTATGTGTACCATGCTTGTGCAGTGCCAGTGGAAGACAGAGAGGGCATCAGATCCCCTGGAGCTACCTTTATGGATAATTGTGAGCTGCCATGTGAATGTTGGCAACTGAGCCCCACTGGGTCCTCTACAAGTGCAATAAGCTGCATCATCTCTCCTAATCAGCATTGTCTTTAAAGGATTCTTCGTGTGTTTTTGGATGCAAATCCTTTGTTAGATATGCGTGATTGCATTTTTTCCCCAATTTTGACTTCTAATGTTTTCAGTTAAAGATTATATGAATTTTGCCTCTTTTTTTAATGAAACATTTGAATTAGGTCTTCCCTCCTTCCTTCCTTCCCTCCCTCCATTTCAATACAGAGCCTCATGTATCCCAGTCTGGCATCAAACTTCATATGTAGCTGAGGATAATCTTGAATTCTGATCCTCTTGTTGTGTTTGTGGAAGGCTGGGATGACAGGTGTGGTTTATGCTGTCTTGGGATCCAACCCCAGGTTTGTGACTAGGCAAGCACTGAGCACACACCGAGCTCCATCTCTAGCCCCTTGCTACTTGTCTTGTGCTTATCACAGAAGATTTATGACGGCTCCTGGTTTTAGGAGCTATCAGGGCAGTGTGGCAGGCGTGGATCCATCCATGGAACAGTGGCTAGTGGCATCATTTGTTCGTATCTTTGCAGAAGTAGAACTGGGCTCTTAATTCTTCCAAACTTGCCATCCCTGACCTATCTGTTGGCCATGGTTACTGCCTAAGGATTTCACAACCTCTCCAAACAGTGCTACTCCCTAAGAGCCAAGTGTTATTAAAACATGTACCTGTGGGGGGATTTTACATTCAAGCCGTGACACAGGATTTCACTCTGTCGCTGAGTATGTGCCACTATGTCCAGCATAACAAAATGCATTGACTTCTATATGGTTAAATGCAATCTGAGTTTAGACAAAACCATGTTCTAAGCAGTCCATCTTATTATAGCCTTTTACTTGCTTTTTTGGCATTGTGAATGGTAAATAGGGGTATATTCCTCTGCCTCTTCATGTCAATGAAAAGTAACTGAAGAATTTTATGACATTATTGTACCAGAACATGAGAGAGTCTGCAATTGATACTTTGATCTCCTGTGTTCTTTGATTTTTGTTAGATATAAAATTATAGCAGTTGTACATTACTGCTGATTTATTTGTGACAGCATAAAAGACAAATATAAAAGATCACATCTTAATAGATGTAATTTCTGGTGGTAGGGTATTGGTCAGTGGTAGAGTGTTTGTCTCACATGCTTAAGGCCCTGGATTCAAACTCTAGCAAAACAGAACAAAGAGTTTCTGATTTTAGAGATAATTTAAGTTTCACCTGTAATCCAAGACTATGGTAGAGTATTTTACCGGCCATATTTCCCCTTTCCCTCAATTTTGTTTTAAATATTGAGACAGTTTCTCTGTGTAGCCCTGGCTTTCCTGGAACTCCCTGTGTAGACTATACTGGCTTGGGACTCACAGAGGTCCTCCTGCTTCTCTCTCCTCAGCCCTGGGATGCTCATGGCATGTACCACTACGCCTACCATTTTTTCATTTTTCTTGCTTTTTGTCTTTAATTCTGAACTCTGAAGTTAAATGTCTCAGTTTGTAAATTTTTTAAATACTTTTTTCAAAATTTATATATGCGTATAATGAATCTTGTCATTATCTGTCCTCTGCTCTCTTTCTCCAGCTCCGACACCCAGCCAGCACATCTCCTCTCTCCCCCCCAATTCATTATTTTGTTTTAATTGTATTAATTCATTGATCTCTCCCACTTATTTTTAATAGAAGTCATTGATAACTCCATTGTTGATTTGGGTGGATATAAGTGACTGCCATTTATTATTATTATTACTATTATTATTATTTTGGTTTTTTGAAACAGGATTTCTTTGTTTTAGCTCTGGCTGTCTTGGATCTTACTTTGTAGACCAGGTTGGCCTTGAATTCAGAGATCCACCTGCCTCCCAAGTGCTGGGATTAAAGGTGTGTGCCGCCACCACCACCCGGCTAAGTGACTGCTATTTTAAAGACAATGTAGACTTGCACATGACACAACTTTTTTCCTATTTTGCAGAGTATTGGCTTCCCTTAACCTTCCAGCAGCAATTGAAGATGTGTCTGGAGACACTGTACCTCAGTCTATACTTACCAAGTCTACATCTGTAGTTGAACAGGGAGGCATCCAGACTGTCGACCAGCTGATAAAAGAGCTACCTGAGCTGCTGCAAAGAAATAGAGAAATATTAGAGGAGGTATGCTTGAAAAGAGTGCTCTCGTGGTGTCAGTGGGATTAGGACTCGAGGTTCCCGGGGGGCGGGGTGGGGGGGCGGTGCTCAGTGCCTGCTTGAGACTCCTGTGCCTGACTTGACTTTTAGCTTCAGGAAGAATTTCCCTGAGTGACAGTGGGCCATTCTTAGGGGAAAATAAATGCATATTAGCTAAATGAGTCATCTGACTGTGGCATAGCTAGTAAACCGTGGAGATCAAACAAACTGTTCAGATATAACACTTTGTAGTTAGTCATTTCTTTTGTGTATAAACATTAGGATCTGTATTAGATATCAGAGTTTTGATTCTGGTATCCAAGCTGGCCTGTAACCAAGGATGACTTTGAACTTTGGGTCCTGCTTGTACCTCCTGAGTAGTGTGATTCCACGCGCACACCCTCACAATGCTTGGGGACTGCACACAGGGCTTTGTGCACGCTAGGCAGGCTCTTTACCAACTGTGCTGCAGCTCCAGACCTGGACTTCAGGTTTCTCAGTAAACACGGAATCACACTTCTCCTGAGTTAAGATCTTAGGGGCCGTGATACATTTCTTAAACTAAGAAGTTTGTTGGTTTTGTGACTTTTTCTTTTTCTTTTCTTTTCTTTTTTTTTTTTTTTTTTTTTTTTGAGACAGGGTTTCTCTGTGTAGCCCTGGCTGTCCTGGAACTCACTCTGTAGACCAGGCTGGCCTTGAACTCAGGGATCTACCTGTTTCTGACTCCCAAGTGCTGGGATTAAGGCGTGCACCACCACCACCATGCTCACTGTACCTGTTTTTTATGTGGTGCTAGAGACTGAAGCCATGATGGTGTGCATGCTAACCAAACACTGAACCCATTGAGCACTGTGTTTTGTTTTGTTTTGTTTTTTAACTGAGAAAGATAATAGCTACCTTAACTCTGACTATGTCACACACATGCACACATGTGCATGCAGTAGAATCCAGTACCTTGCACCTGTTAGGCAAGCTCTCCACTATTACTGAGCTACTTCCCCAGAGCAAGTTTCTGTCATGTTGTAACTCAGATTTCTGCAACAAGAATGTATCACTTTTTGTACTAAGCTGATGTGGTGGCTTACAACTATAATGTCAGTTCTTAGAAGGCAGGAAGATCACAAATATGAGGCCAGTATGGGTTATATATTGAGACCATTTCCAACAAAACAAAATCTACATAGCAGCCAACTAGTGGTATTGAAAAATTTCCACCTCATTAGTTATTTTCTTTATTTGGTATGATCATTAAGACAATAACAGGCCTGATAGCTTATACCTATTATTCCAACACTGAGGGAAATGGAGGCAGAAGGACTGGTTTGAGGCCAGCCTGCTCTACATAGCAAGTTCTGGGCTAGGCAGGTCTATGTAGCAAGACATTCATAAAACCAAACCATATGAACAACCCCCTCAGACCTCATAAACAACAATAAAAATGTTTGAGGTTTCTTTTTTTAATGCTAACAATGCTGTCTCAATGATTTTGCTTTCTTAGTCGCTAAGATTGTTGGATGAAGAAGAAGCAACTGACAATGATTTAAGAGCAAAATTCAAGGACCGCTGGCAAAGGACTCCATCCAATGACCTGTACAAGCCTTTACGAGCAGGTAACCATGGCACGAGTGACCTGCATGCAAGGGAGTTCCCATTTAATCACATAGTTTTAAACTTAGACTCAGTTGTAAACTCATTTCTTACTTAGCTGTGTATGAATAGTGAACACCCAGGCATTTCTCCTTAACAAAGATAAATGGTAGTGAAGCTCGTCCAAGGTCTCTGTGACGGGTGGAGTAAGCTGATCCTGTAAGTCTGGAGCTTTCCCAAGCCCTGTGTGTACTGAGTGATATGTATGATCTGGTAATTCCCTTTTGACTTAGTAGTGAATCCTAGGTGATTAAAAAAATGAACCTTAACAACTACTTTGAAATATATTATGCTTTTTAAGAATTTGACTATTAAGATTTGTGCTTACAATAAATAATATCTTCATTTTAGCTAGAGATTTTATTGCTATTAATTATATCTGAAAATGGTTCTATTTTTCTTTGAAATGAGAGCATCCCTTGAGAGAGGAGAACTATTTCAGTGAGTTGTACCCTATTTTGGCATGAATGATGTCTTTCTGTATTTATGAGTTCTAGAAAGAAACTAGACAAATGTCAGTTTTCTTTCACTGGGCAGATGTTAACTAAGTGACTACAAATTACTGTACCCTAACTTCATAAGTAATTTTGTTTTTTTCCTAAATTACAACTGCACAGATGGATAGAAGTTGAGGTTTATTGTCTAGTGAATTAGGGTCTAAGAAGGGGAAGGAAGATCAAGCTGAGGACCAGAGCTTTAAAAATCTAGTCTGCTGAGTTCTGGAAACTCTTTTCCCCAGAGGGAGCCAAATTCAGAGCCGTTTTAGATAAAGCTGTGCAAGCGGATGGACAGGTGAAGGAGCGCTACCAGTCCCATCGAGACACCATCGCACTTCTGTGTAAGCCGGAGCCAGAGCTGAATGCTGCCATCCCCTCTGCTAACCCAGCAAAGACCATGCAGGGCAGCGAGGTGAGAAGGGAGAACGTGACATGGGGAGTCCTGTGTTCATGGGACTCTGTTCAAGTTGCTACGTAGAGACTGCCAGAGTCTTACTGCCAACTCAGCCGAAGGGGCTTGGGGTGCAGCTTCATGGAAGGCCACTTGTTTAGCTTGCACCAGGCTTGGGGTTTGAGTCCAAGTACCACACATTCTTGTATGCTCACAGACAGACACATAAACACATACAGAAGTAAATCGGGGTTGTTATATCAAAACTAGCATTCTATACATTGAGTGATAGTGGAGTTATTGATTAATGTCCTGTTGGAATTTTCATTTGTTGAGTTACTTTTGTGAGCTGGTACTTCATATGCTAACAGTGTTTAACTCAGATGTTGTAAAAGGGAAGCTTAGAAAGGACAGAAACTTCCCTTGGGGTGAAGAAGATGGGAGCCTTCCAACTTTAGTTTCTTTGTTCTTCATGATTTTCTTTGTATTCCACATGGTTTGAAGGGAAGATTGGCAAGGTGTGCATGTTAGTAAATGGACAGCATCAGGATGATATTTCTAATGATGGCAGGAGAGCGAACCCACAGAGCCTCTCATTAGGGAAGTCTTAGAGAGGAGAGAAAATGCAGGCAGAATGTGGTGGTGGCTGCTGTAAGGTCAGTTGTATTACATTAGAGGCTCCCTGCTGCCTAGGAAGTAAGTCCAGGCAAGTAAGAAACAGTGTATTGAAAAGGTACATTTCCAGGCACAATAGATTTCTAAAGTTGTTAATACTCTTCTTTATTTCTCTTTGTATAGAATAATTATATATATTCTAGCAAGACTTACTTCGTGAGTACTTACTGTGTTAAGTACTTTGTAAAATTAGCAAATGAATATAACCTTTCTTTATCTCAGCTTGTTGTCCAGTGTGGAACCTTTGTCATGTACAAAGATGACAATGATTGGTTACAAGTTTATAAACTCAGCAGGAAAAGCATCGGGGTTGCTGTTCGGATTTAGACAGTAGTGTGGGGCACCACTTTGGGAGTCTTCTTGGGAAACTGGTATACTGTGAGAACAGAGGGAGAATACATGAGCACAGCTGAGGTTCCTCATGGCCTCAGCTGTGTTCATGTATTGAGTGCACTGGTAGAGGGTGTGGAGGGCAGAGCAGGTCCCGGGCAGCACTCAACAGCAGGAGAGCTGCAGAGCAGTGTGTCTAAGGGATCCAGGGCTACAGGATGGGTGGACCAGGAATGCCAGCTACATGCCTGGATCTGGTCAGAACACGAGGATGTGAAGAGCAAGGAATCTAAACACGAGAATAGCCCCAGGGAACAGCAACAGGATCCCTAACCCCTGCCCTGCAGGGCTGAGGATTAAACCAGGGCCTGGTGCATATTATATGGGCATTCTACCACTGAGCTGTGTCCCCAGCTTACTCCCAACCCCCCTTTTCAGAGACAAAGCCTTTCTACATGCCCAAGCAAGCCTTTAACCTGAAACATTCCTATGTCTGTCCTGGCAGAGCAGGGGATTGAATAGCTGGGTAAGCATGCTATTACAGAGCTGCATCTCCAGCCCTTGGCACGTTTCTTTTTTGTTTTTTGTTTTTTTAATTTTAGAGAAAGATAGCTGTGGGACACATCTTTCTTATTCTTTTTGGTCTCTTCTATTTTCTTTCCCCGCTGGGGATTGAAACCAAAGGTTTGTTAGGTTCTACAGTCCCAGACCATTGGTGTCTTATTGATAAATTTATATGGATTGATTTCTCTTTCATGGAAAAGCAAAAATCATTTATGCTAAGCAAAATCAGAACTAGTAAGCCATTATTTTTTTGTAAATTTATTAATTTAAATTAACAGAGGCTTTTTGATAATCTGTAATGCCATTGCACACAGAGGTAAAGTCTTTTTTTGGGGTGGGGGTGTGTTTCAAGACAGGGTTTCTCTGTGTAGCCCTGGGTGCCCTGGAACTCACTCTGTAAACCAGGCTGGCCTCGAACTCAGAAATCCTCCTGCCTCTGCCTCCCGAGTGCTGGGATTAAAGGCGTGCGCCACCACGCCCGGCACTAGAGGTAAAATCTTTTATAATCAACACTAAGTTATTGTATTGAAGCTGGATTTCCTGACAGGTACAAAGAAAATGTTCAGCACGCTGTGCTTATGTATCATGAGCCTCTGTTAATTTAGAAGACATCATATGTTATCAAAGCTGATTCAAACTTTTACCGTAAACTTTGATGATCGTTTTCCCAGAGTGTTCATGGTAAAACATTGCTGTCTGACAGCCAGGCATGGTGTGCATGACTGGGTAGAGACTTGTGAGATCTCTGAGTTCGAGGTTAACCGGGTCTGCATAGTGAGATCCAGGTTAGCCAGGCTGCATGATGAGACTCTGTCTTAAATATATGTGTTTCTTGTTCTTTTTCTTTGGCTCGCTTTTCTTTTGTTTGTTTATTTTGACTTATTCCAGTTTGTTTTTGTTTTATTTTATTACTTTTCATTAGATGCCTGTGCTTCTAAGGAGAGATAGGAAGGGCATGGATCTGGGTGGATAGGGAGATGGAGAGAAATCAGGAGGAGTTGGGGGAAGGGAAACGGTTATCAGAATATATTGTATGAAAAAAAAATCAGTTTTATTTTAAATCTTAGAAATATTTATTGCCTATTTTTCCTTTTTTGGTCTTGAGAGTTTCATAGATGAGTACAATGCGTTTTGATCCTATCCACAGCTCTGCCTACACTCTCAAATTCATGTTGTCTTAAGTTACTATCACAAAATACATGCATACATGTATATGTGAAATTAATGTTTCTAATTAATAGTACATGTAAGACTGAAAATGTGGGACAGATACACTATAGAATTCTTTTCCTTTTTTCTTCTACTAAACATATTTTTTCTCAGAATCTATCCTGATTACAGTTTTCCTTCCCTCTATTCCTCCCAGTTCCTTGCCACCGCTCCCTCCCCTCCTTTCTCCCTCAGTAGAAAAGAACAGTGTAGTTGTAAGCCACCCACGGCCTACATGAACCGGGTACTCCTGAAAGGCAGGCTGGGGCTGAAAGAGAGACTAGACGGTGAGAAAAGAATGAAGCCAAGACAAATTTTCTCTGATCAAGGCCTGTGAGTTTACAAAGAGACTGTGCTTATAAAGGGGGAAGGACCTCCCCGCGCCCCCCCAGTCCATCCTTGGTGCCCAGAGCCAAGCCAGCTCGAAGAGACTCCGAGCAACAAGCAGGCAGCAGGATCTTGGAGAAGAGCAGGGCAGTTGACACAACAAAAGATGCCAGCCAAGTCGGAAAGCTCCACAGCAGATGGCACCACCTCAGGCCCCGCTTCAGGCTGGGGGAGGCTACAGAACAAACAGGCTTTAAAGAGATCATAACCAAACACGACAAAATAAAGTACAATAAATTCAGGCAAAAACTTTTCTCTTGAAGTTGGACATGGCAACATATCAGGAGGAAAAGAGTCCCAAGAGCAGGCACAGGAGTCACAGGTCTATACTTGGTGTTCTCACAGTCAGGCGTCCCATAAAGCACTACGCTGATAGCTATGACACATGCAGAAGACCTGTGCAGACCCTGTAGTCCCTGCGCTTGCTGCTTCCGTCTCCCTGAGCTCATGTGCACCTAGCCCAGTTGACTCAGAGGGTCTTTCCTCCTGGTGTCCTCCATCCCCTCTGGCTCTTAGCAGTCTTTGCACCTCCTCTTCTAAGGGAAGGGATTTGATGGCTCTCTCCACATAATAGTGTCTGGCTGTGAATCTCTCTGGCTGTTCTTATCTGCTGTCAGAGGGAGCCTCTCTGTTGATGACTGGATAAGGTACTGATCTATAAGAATAGTATGATATATATCATTAGGAATCATTTTAAAAATCTATTTCGTGTTTTAAAAACTATTGATTATTGATCAATGTGAGTTTCACATGTTGCACCCCAGACCCACACATCTCTCTGTCCTCTCGTATCTGCCCTTTGCCCTTGCAACTTCCCCCATAAAGTAAACACACACACACACACACACACACACACACACACAATATATAAAGCATAGAAAGTATCTTTGTAACGGTAATCTTAATATAAATGTATGCAGTAAATATCACAACTGTTTTTTTTTTTTTATCCCAGCTGATTCCCCAGTAATGACACATGGAGACAAAGATTTATTTAGTCAAGCTTTACCTGGGCAGTCAGTCATTGATCTCTCTCTTAATCCTCTAAACTAATCTGGTTAACTCCCAGCCAAAATCCCGAGATACTTGCATTTCAGTATTGGCCTGGCCCTCTGGGCTTGAGTTACGTTCTGCCTTGATGTTTGTCTGGACACCTTCCTCATGTCTGAGTCAGCCTTACTCTTCTCACCTTTCCTCTCCTGGCTGGTGGAAAGAACTTCTACCCTATCGTCCCTTCTGCCCAGCCATGGCCTGATCAACTTTTATTGACAAGGCAGAGAATAAATGATAATCATTGTGTATAGAAACGTGAGACAGGAGATTCATGAAATAAACATTATGGGATTGAAGTAAGATATGAGGGCAGAGAAATCAACATTTGATAACACAAAGATAATTTTTACACAGTGTGAAAAACATGCCTGCAGATCTTATCGTGGAAGCTATAGTATATAACAGTGTGTCCCACACTATATCTCTGTCTACACATCCTCACTTGGAAATGTTCACTGCAGTGAGTCATTGATCTGGCTTGAGATCTCTGGCTTCTGTGGCACCATCAATATTGGATCCTAACAGGTGTCTTCCCAGTTTTCCTGTGTTGCCCTGTGTCATGGAGATCTGCAGCTTTGGATCAGCAGGACTGGCCCTTTCAAGCCTTTCAGCTGTTTGCAGATGGAATAGATTTTGGACTGGCCACTCAGAACAGGCTCCTCCTCTCCAGTCTTGTGTCTCCACTTCCATCTCCATAATGATCAAGTGTGGGCTGTGCCTGCCTCTCTCCCCTGGCTCCCCTGGATGCCAGAGTGCCATTATCATGTTGCTCAGGGAAGGCAAAACACAAGCCAAGATTGGGGGGTGGTCCCGGCCCGTGTTTTCCCCGGGTGTGAAACAGCAGGGGTTGGGTTCTCAATTCCCTGTGTACCCAGATATCACCGGGGATTCGGAGGAGTTGAGAACAGTGGTTCCCAGCCTCCTGTGTACTCGGGTGCTGCTGGGGACCATGAGGAGTTGGGAACGAGGGTCCACAGGCCCCCACTTTCTCTACGCATCAGGCAGGAAGGGGATGGCTGAGCCCAGGATGGGGCAAATTCTAGTCTGTTCAAGTGAATGCTGAAAGTACAGAGGGGCTGGAAGAGAGGCCTTTTCCGGGAGATTTAGGCTCAGCTCTTTATGTCCAAGCCCTGCCCCCTTCCCTGCAGTGATCATTGGTGGAGGACCGTGCTTGTCCAGAATTTTTATTGTTATGGAGGATGTGAATGCATGCTTACTCAGGGTGAAAAGAGATTAAATACCTTTTGCAGAAAGGGATGCCTAGGAAGGGAAGCTTATTGGATAAACACTCCGGGCCTACTTAGATACTACTCCATTAGCAGGGAGAGCTCTAGGTTTTAATGCTATGTGACAGGTTACCATGGTCCTGTCAATGGGGTGTCATGGTTATGTGTTCCAGGATAGGTAGACGTGGCCGGGAGCTGGCTCTAATACCTGCCATCCTCAATTATAAAAATCGCTGGGGTTTTTAAACCTGCTTCAACCTTACCAGGCCTTCTGCCTGGTGCCATGGTCTCCTTGCCCCACACTCAAGCTGCTCCACTTCTCTTTCTCTTCCACTGTCCACCACATACTTTCACATTGTGGTAGCTCCCTCTGCAGGCTGGCGACGTGGCTGGTGGGCCTCTAAGTGACATCTTCTGTCCTTGCTGTGTGGTGTGGCAGCAAGCAGGTATCTATAGCTCACCTGTGCAGTGCTCTGGAGGGCACGTCTGTCTTTCTCCTGTGCTGTGTTGTCCGGATTTAATTGATTTTTATGAGTCCTATGCATAGAAAAGCTTTGGCTACCAGGCCAGGCATCAGGCTAACATAAACAAAGGACTCTGCCCCTGACTGATAGAAAAGCACTGCCAAGGTGTCTCTTGACTCATTGTTAGGGATGTTAAATCTATTTTCATAAAAGAGAAAAACAAAACCAAAACACCAAAAACCAAGCACATAGCCATTTGCAACATTATTGAATTGATAAAGTTTTGTGACATACACTTTTTCCAGAAGCCAAAGTTTCTTGGTTCTGTGCTGTGGCAAGATCTTCCTTCCCTGATCTGTTAACTCCATCCTACCCAAGGAAGTTTTTACATTTGTATTTTCTTTAAAGACTTTCCACTCTACCATAACTTTTCCTTGTCTCAGACCCAGCCATTCCTCCATTCTTGCCATATCAGTCTGTTGTCTTCTTGTCAAGTGAAGGAGTCACACAGGAGCGGTAATTAACAGAAGTAACACAACCACTCTGAAAGCTGCCCCACATTTGATGGAGTAGTAACTGCTGGCCGCTTAATTTAATAAAATAATTCTGGTAGTTGCATTTAAAAGCTAATTATAAGTAGATGTATTAGTAATGACAAAGTTACACCTATGATACCAGCATTCAGAGGTTTAGCTGGAGGGTAGAGTTTAAGGCCATCCTAGTCTACATAATGAGGCCCTGTTAAGAGAAGGTAATATAATGGAGCTGCTTAGAAGAGAGAAAGAAGTATGTAAGGCCTGTGTATGTTGATATGATAATGAATGTGCAAGCCTCAAGTTTGAGTTTACAAGATTATTTAGACAGTGAGTTTGTTGTTGTTGTTATACTGGCCATTCATCTGTGCAAGCAGTTTAGTCCATTTTTCTCATTATCCATTTTCTTAAAATTAGGGCAGTATCACGCAGTCTAAACTATAGTTAAGCTAGTGTAGGTGCCCATTAATTATCAGGGTAGAGTAGAGGCCCCTGTGACACAAAGGAGCTGTTTGTGGTATTCACACAATCATAAATCAGCTGTTTAACATGATATATTTTTCAGAGACTTAGAACCATGACATTTTGAAACTACACAAGACTTGTTAAGTGTAAGAACTTAGTCATTATTTCCTTGGTTAAAAAGTGATGCACATGAAAATTAGGAAGTAAGCAGGCTTTAGCTGTAAGTAGAGCTGACTTTACTCTTTCTTGGAAACCGTGGGGCGCTTCCTACATTTCCCACTGCTTGTGTGCAGATCCTCCCTGGGAGGAACCAGTGTCCACGTGTGGCCCTTCTGTCTGCTCTTGCTGCAGCTCACTAGTGGGTGGTTCTCACCATCATTTAGGCCTGTTATTTGGTGAGAGGCTCTAAGTTTAAGTTTCTATGCTGTGTCTGAGGCACACAGTTTGTTTTCAGACAGTGGTGCTCTAGCTGTGGGTCCTAACTTGTTTGCCCTAATGCAAATTTCCCTTTTTTCTACACGTGCTTTCATTTTTGGCTGATGAGATGTGAGAACTGGGATCAGGAGAGAGTGAGAGAGGCAGAATCATGGACCCTGGGGAAGCAGGTTCCAGAGACCATCATCGAGGTGCAGGTCTACTGTACTGTGCAGCAGCAGGCATTTTATACAGCCTTTGGACCAGTAGGGAATCTACACAAGCCCTGGAGTAGCCAGCCATCCCAGTGGCACTATGGGGAGGTGGCGGGCTGTCAGCACCTGAGAGGACTTCTGTAAAGACGGGAAGCAGCCATTGCCCTGTTCTGGGCCCATTCTGAGGCTCCACTAGTTTGCTAGGATCCTCTATTTTGTGTGCACAGTGTGCCAGTGGACATGGGCAGTTATGCTGTTGGAGTGGTGGGGAGGCCTCCCTCATCCGCAGTGAGACCTGAGGATGGAGCCACTTCTCCTTTCCTCCATCTTTCATTCTGAATTGTTTGTTAGCCATACAGTTTGTACAGAGATTTAAAATAAACTTAGTCCTTTATCAACTTAAATGTGCTAATAGAATTTTTTTTTTTTTTTTTTTTTTTGTGGTTCATGCATGCAAGCACATGCTCACATATGTTGAGCAAACCCTTGAGGTCAGAGATTGCCACTGAACGTCTTCCTCTGTCATTTCTTCTCACTTTTGGAAACAGGATCTTCCAGTAGTCTGGAGCTTGATGTTGTTCAGCTTGACTGTCGGGCCCATAAGTCCCTGTGCTCCTCTTCCCGTTCCTCTTCACTTCCTCTACCGCTGGGGTCAGGTGAGGGTGGAGAGTGGTCACAGGCTGTGCTACTGCTTCTAGCCTTTTTTTTTTTAAACAAAACAAAACTGGGGATTCAAGTTCAGGCCCTAGTGTTTACCCACTGAGCCATCTCCCTAGCCTCCCACCGGATAGGTTGTCTAACATTTTAAACTTATAAATCCTACTTCACCTTGCTGAATAAAATTATGGCACATACTTAAAGAGTTAAGTTTAAATTCACTAAATAAATAAGACTTTTAAGTCCTGATCTGTTTCTCATTGCTTTTTAAAAAATCTGTCTGAGTACTTAGATTAGTAGTTCAAAATGCATGCAAGGTTTGCAGTTATACCATAAAGCTCAGGTGCCTGGATGTCTAGTGGGCTCGGCCAGCCCTGTGCTGGGAATTACAAATCTTGAGTACCAGGGAGTAGTGGGTGCATGGTGCAGGTGCTCTGCCTTCTGCAGGGAGTTCTGTTGAACACTTCATATCGGTCACTGTGGTCTTTACAGTGGTCCTAAAAAAGGACTATTTCTATCTTGCAGTGGACCTTTCCAGGGACACGTCTGCCCTGGTCACATAGTAACAGTCCGTCATGTTGACTGCTGGTACCCAGTGCTGAAATACTCTTTTCTTCCCGTCCCCTTTCCCTTCTCCATCTTCCCCTTCTTTCCCTTCTTCTCCATCTTCCCCTTCTTTCCCTTCTTCTCCATCTTCTGCTTCTTTCCCTTTTGCCCCTTCTTCCCCTTCTTCTTCCCCTTCCCCTCCCTCTGCTCCTTTTGAGACAAGCTCTCTCTTTGTAGCCTTGGCTGGCCTGGAATTTACTATGTAGTTCATATTTGCCTGAACTCAATAGTTCTCCACCTGCCTCTGCCTCCCAATGCTTGGACTAAAGGTAACACCAAACCTAGTTTAAAATATTGTCTTTGCAGTAACTGTTTTTTAGGCCCGTTTGTTTTCAATAGTAAAGCTTTGTGTTTTGAGTGGATAAAAATGTTGAGAACCCTGTCCTCTGGGATTGTGTTCCTCAGCCTGAGCTTTGTCCCCGGGGGTGTCTACCATTGACCATGTATGTGTTTGTTGTTTAGGTTGTAAGTGTCTTAAAGTCCTTATTATCAAATCTTGATGAAATCAAGAAGGAAAGAGAGAGTCTTGAGAATGACCTGAAGTCAGTGAATTTTGACATGACAAGCAAGTTTTTGACAGCTCTGGCCCAAGATGGCGTGATAAATGAGGAGGCTCTCTCTGTCACTGAGCTGGATCGGATCTATGGCGGTCTAACAAGTAAAGTTCAAGAGTCTCTGAAGAAACAAGAGGGACTTCTAAAAAATATACAGGTAAATTTGTTTTTTAAATAGGAGGTGTATACCAGCCTATGACCATTGAAAAATGTAAAAATGAAGAATTCACAGAGTAGAACATGGCATATCTGTAGAATTTACAAAGATAAAGGTCTTTTCAGCCCAGGCTGAAACTAGAACTCAAAGATCACTGTGTAGCACAGGAAGGTCTCAAACTTGCCATCTTTCTGTGTCTTCCTCCAAGTGCTGGGGTTCAGA
Organism: Mus musculus; assembly: GCF_000001635.26. Lineage (NCBI taxonomy): Eukaryota > Metazoa > Chordata > Mammalia > Rodentia > Muridae > Mus > Mus musculus. The sequence continues at coordinate 113,662,046 of NC_000075.6, read as the reverse complement.
GCAGTGAGCAATCTCGGTGCCAAGCACCTCGAGGGCAGGCTGCACTCGCCTGCTGTGTGTGAGGGCCTTGGGTCAGTTTTCTGCACTAGAAACAAAGCCACCTCTCTGACTAGGGTGCTGCATACTGGTTAGAAGGCCTTGCTACCTCAGACAAGTGTTTTCCAAATCACTTGTAGTATTTCCTTTTTTATTTTTCTTGTTCTGTGTAGGGAAGAGTCAACATTAGTTGGAATCATCAATGCTACAGAGTTATCTGGCTAATACATAAGACATTAGCTATGCATTTACACATCAGTAGTTTGTACTAATAGGACTTGAGACTTTGCCTTTTTATAGTGAGTGTGCAGAATTCTATAGTGGTATAAAGTGTTCTAAAGTAAACAAACACCTTTTATCTGGGTGTTTTTTGTGTTATAGAATGATAAAAGTTGGTAACTTACTGATTATGTTTTGATACCTATTGGATTTGTGATATTTTACTTAAGAAAAAAGTCAAAGCAGTGTACTGGCATAAAACAAATTCTAGATATTTCTTGTAAATTTGCATATTAGCAATCATGATTTCCTAATTGGAAAAGAGATCAGTGCATTTGTTGTTATATTCTTGTTCTTTGAGATGACAGCTTCTGCTTGCCTCTGCCTCCCCAGTGTTGGGATTAAAGGCGTGTGCCATTACACCCATTCCTGTTACAAATGTTTTGATTGGCTATCAAGATGGCTCAGGGGATAAAGGTGCATGCCACCAATCCTGATAACTTGAGTTCCATCCCTGGGATCCATGTGGTGACAGGAGAGAACCAACTCTTGACATTTGTGCTCTGACTTCCCTGTGTGTACTGTGGCATAAGCACACCTGCACACATACAGGTGTATTCAATAAATAATGAATGAAAAATTAAGTATTTCAAGGTGAATTAAATGTATAAATAAATATATATTTTGTTTGTGTGTTTGTTTTTTACAAAGGTCTCACACCAAGAATTCTCCAAAATGAAGCAATCTAACAACGAGGCTAACTTGAGAGAAGAAGTTCTGAAGAACCTAGCAACTGCGTATGACAACTTTGTTGAGCTTGTAGCTAACTTGAAGGAGGGCACAAAGGTATGTGTGCACACAGGAGAGACTAGAGCTGATGAGTAAGGATTGGAAAGGAGTGGCCACTGCTGCTATTTCCAAGTAATCAAGCTTTGTGCTTTTGACTTGGTTTTAGTGCCTTCTGCTTCTGTCGGGCTTGTAGAGGGAGGACTCTTAGTGGAGGCAGCAGCATCTTAGTGGAGCTTTGAAAAGTCAGCTTTGTAGAGAGGGGGCTAGCGTGTTGTAGGTAGCGAGAATCAGACCTATCAGAAGCCAGTGAGACATCTTAAGGGGTATTTGGGACTGATGTGTGGAGGAGAGAGACACATGGAGAAGGCTTTGATCGTCTGTGCTGGTGGTGTGGTGAGGACAGACTTGGGGCCTGCCTGAGTATCAAAGATAGGTTCTAAGTGCTTTCTTTGCTTTGCCCTTTAAAGGGTCTAGAGAAAGGCTTTTTTAATTTCTGATTATTTTGTTTTGGAGACAAGGGATTTTTAAATTTTTCACATGCAGAGTTCCTTTTGGTTCTTACCTCTGTAATGGCCCTGAGTACAGTTGCCTCGGGTAGATGCAGTGCTTAGACTCAGCAGACCTTTGAGTAGATGGCACTGTGAAGCCTTGGGTGCTGGCAGTGTGGTGGTGCTCACTGGGCCTCCGTGCTTTGTTCACTCAGGTGACCTGAGGGGTTCTCTGAGCGCCTTGGACTTTAAGTTATCCTTAGTTGGGCCTGGATTGAAGTTAGTGCACAGGGTTTCCTCAGCGTGAGCACGGATTCAGAATCAGCACTTAGTAGCTGGTTTCTGTCTAAGAACTGGGAACACGTTCAAGGTTATAAAACTTAACTTACTGTCTTTGAATATTTAGTGTCAGTGACCAATCTTAGGACATACTTAGTACTAAGCTACTCGACAGATTGTATGAATGCTTCTTGTGTAAATGATTTCAGCTTCTAGTTTGAGCAGCATTGATAAATTATTGTTAGAATGTATTTTTCCCTAGATTAAAATTGCTTTTTACTTATTATTTGTATTTGTTCTTTGCTTATAGTTTTACAATGAGCTGACTGAGATCCTGGTCAGGTTCCAGAACAAATGCAGTGACATAGTGTTTGCACGGAAGACAGAAAGAGACGAGCTCTTGAAGTGAGTTTGTTTTGTGCATCAGATGCTACTCGGAGCTGTGTCCTGTGTTTGGTGAGCTGGGTGATGCTGATGCAGCAGTTGCCCTTGTCCTCCTGACGTCTCAGAGTCATAGGGCGCCTTGATCTGGCATGAAAGAGCGAAAAGGAGCAGAAACCCAGGCTGAGGAAACCCAGTGGGGTGCAGAGGGGAAAGGCTCGGGTATATTAACCTGCGGAAGATGAACAGTTCAGAAAATAGCACGGTCCCTCCTTCAGGAGACAGTGGGAAAGCAGGGCCCGTAGTGGAGGGCTGACACAGCAAGTAACCCAGAGAAAGCTGAGCCTATTCACAGATACTGTGTTCAGGATGTGAATAACAGGACAGGATTTAGGAACTATTGACTGACACACCTTAAGGGGAGAGATTCATACCTGCTACTAGACTTCTCATTTAATAACCAGAAAACTATCCCCTGTGTGCAGAAACCACAGTTAAGCCTACACACATGCACACACACACTCTCTCTCTCTCTCTCTCACACACACACACACACGTATATAATACAACACACATATATACGTATGCATATATATGTATATATACATGAAAATACACATATATGTACATATACACATGCATATATATGCACTCACATAGTTATGCATCTCCATATATCTATATATATCTAGGAAACATAAAATTGTATGTTTCTGGATGGCTCTTTCAAATATCCCTATTGTTTGGTTATCCCTCTCCCAAGCCTTCCACTGCCTCACCCTCCTTCCCGTTGCTCCTCCTTTTATCTCCCTCTTTCTTCTCCTTTCCTTTGTCAATTCACCTCTGTTCTGTTATCCATACCTCCCTTCAGATCTTTCTTCTCTCTCCCCACAGTGGCCCCTTTCTAATTTCCTGCCTTGTGCAGATATTCCAAGTGAACACACAAATCTAAAGTGAGTGAGAACGTTTGACATTGGTCTTTCTGGATCTGGGTAACCTTGATCAGTATAATTAATTATCTAATTATGACCCTTTGCCTTCAGATTTCCTAATTTCACTGTTAACTGAAATGTTTTAATTAAAGCAAAGCATTCGAAAGAATTGAATGTTTTTTGCTTTTACTTCAGTTTCTTTTCACAGGTGATTTAAGCCCTAGTGTCAGTGGGGAATGCTGGCAGAGCAGCTGTGGCAGCTACTTTCCATGTTGTACGCTATTGAGCTGTGACTTCATAGCTTTTGATTTATATCATTAGTAAGGCATGGGAACTTCTCATTTCCCACAGATATGTTAGTTACTGGAGTTTACTAAGGGGGAGTCTTATGTTAAGCCTTTGTAGTATATGCATATATTTTAGATCTTTCAAAGTCTTACCTTTAGAATATTATCATTGACTAAGTGTAAGTAGTGTTGACTTACATTAAGCGCCTACATCGATTTCTTTCATTGAAGAATATACCTCTAGTGTATTTTTACCTGGGGCCTTTTTTGAGAGTGAGGGTATAGGTGACAGGTAGGAGGAGTGGCTGTGATAAGGGTGACTGCTGGTCCTCCTGAAGCTATTGATCATGCCCCAAGAAGCTGATGACCACCATGTGTCATTGAATATAAACCTTGGGGTTTAGTGAGACTTTTGAAGTTAATTCCAATTTACCTAACAGACTTTGGATTTGAAGAGACTTTAAATCTGTCTCTTATTACTTTTGTGTTTTGATGTCTTTTCAGTAATGTATCTTTTGTGAGTTACCCTAGTTACAAAGTACCTGAGTAACAGAGTACCTTCGAGACAGAGTACCCTAGTAACAGAGTACCCTAGTAACAGAGTACCCTAGAGACAGTACCTCAGTGACAGAGTACCCTAGTGACAGATGACCCTAGTGACAGGTTACCTAGTTACAGGTTACCCTAGTGACATTGTTATGTTATCTTTGAAGATAAAATAGTTCTGTGCTACATGTCTTTAAATAATAGGTTAAGAATTGTTCTAGAAATTTACATAATGATTTGCATAGATTAGCTCCCATCTTTGTTTTATTCCTTTGTTGTTTGTTTGAGAGAAGCTTTCTGCTACATCGCCAGGGCTACACCCAGACTATACTCTTTCTGCCTCTATTTCATGTATTTTGTTTGGATACTGATGTCATATCATGAATGAAATGTTAGCTTGGTGACTGACTAGGCTGTAGTTTTTTTTTGTTTTGTAATTAACTCTTATTAGACAAAAAGCAGTCTTCTAAGAAGGCTGTTTGCCTAGTTAATACATTCCATATTTGGGTTGTAACTAAGATGTCTGAAAAATCTACTCTCTCTGCTAGTTTTTGGAAATATTTTATTTATTTATCTATTTTTCCAGACAGGGCTTCTCTGTGTTGTCCTGGAACTCATTTTGTAGACCAGGGCTGGCCTTGAACTCAGAAATCCACCTGCCTCTGCCTCCCGAGTGCTGGGATTTAAGGTGTGCACCACCACTGCCTGGCCGTTTTTGGAAATATTAGGCTATAACCTTGTTTTGCTGCAGGAATAAAGACTTACTTTCTAGGCAAGATTAAAAACACATCCTAGAATACTGTCATTATTTGGAAGAATACAAAAAATGATCTAAGTGGTTTTTTTCATGGTGTCAATCTAACCCCCTGTCCTTCATAAGGGATCTGCAGCAGAGCATTGCCAGAGAGCCCAGCGCTCCTTCAATCCCTCCTCCAGCCTATCAGTCCTCCCCAGCAGCGGGGCATGCAGCAGCGCCTCCAACTCCAGCCCCAAGAACCATGCCGGTGAGTACGGTGAGTAGGCCATCTTCTCAGGTGGTCAGCGCTGGAGGCTCAGTGAGGAAACCGGTGGTCCCCGCCTGGCCAGGTCCAACCTTCTGATGCCTGCTGCAGTGTGCATGGTGAATTCTCTGGGTGAAATCAGTGTTAGAATGGACTTTCTCTCACCAATGAATGACGTGATGGAGACAGATGCTCAACCATGGCTTCAGAAATAGCTAAGCAGACCTAGAGCATGGCATGCAGACTCTGAGACACCTGCAGTCAGGAGGGAATTGTAGATGAGAATAAACAACTCATTATGGTTTTTGTGGCATGAACCTTGATTCGAATTTGGTTCACCAAAGCAGCCATAGGAGCCCTTTCTTTGAGGTGACCAGGGGATCTTGGATCTGACTTGGTATTCACTAGTCCTAGGGAATAGCTTGAGTGTTTTGGTGACATGCTGAGGGTTGCTGTCTGCAGGCTGGAGCTGTGAAGCTAGCAGCTTCAGGTGGTTCTACAGAAGCGCAGGAGATAAAGTCGTGTTAACAATCGCTGAAGTTCACTGCTTCACATGCGACTGAGAGTTTTAAAAGTTTTCCGTGTTTGAAGACTTTTGAAAAAAGAATTTGGGGCCTGACAGAAGGTCCAGTAATGTGTCTGACTGCTGGTGGAGACAGCATGTGACTAGACGTCAGCACCAGGAAGAATGGTGACTCTTTAGAGTTGGGGAGGGAGAGCCTTCTACTCAGCCGAGTTCTAGTGTAGCAAGCTGGTATTAGTGGCAGGTGGAGGAGGGTTTGCTTGAACAGTCCTTCATGCCTCCGTCTGCGCTCCGTTGGTTTACTTCACCGCTCTTTGAGACCCACACTTGATGTTCTGTCACTGTTTGTCTCTTCCAGCCTGCTAAGCCCCAGCCTCCAGCCCGGCCTCCACCTCCTGTGCTTCCTGCAAACCGAGTTCCTCCTGCTTCTGCTGCTGCTGCCCCTGCAGGCGTGGGGACGGCTTCAGCAGCGCCGCCACAGACCCCTGGCTCTGCTCCCCCGCCACAGGCTCAGGGACCACCATACCCTACCTATCCAGGATATCCCGGGTAAGGCAGTGGCACCCTGTGTCATCAAGGATTGAGTAATTTCTAGCTGTAATTAATCTTTAATGGCAGGTTTGTCCCTTCTCTCAACACAGGTCTCATGAATTAGCCATGTTGTCAACTTGCCCAGAAATTAAAAAGCTCATGTTACAATTACTTGTTTGAGTAGCTGAGTAGCTATTTACTAGGTATCTGGGATATATATTTTTATTTTTTGCACCTTGCATTTATATAAATATATCTCTTCTCTTTGAAATAAAATATATGTTTCAGGGCTGCCCTTCTTCATGTGAAGCAAAGACAGTAGGCCTTGTTTATTACTGATGCTTGGAGATCTCAGTAGCTCATAAACTGACGAGTAGGAACTGAGTTACAGGATACATTTGAAGGGTTAGCCTTGTTCGGGGATCAGTCATTCATTCAATCTTCTGTCAGTCTGTCTGTCCGTCTGTTCGTCAGTCCACCCACCCACCCACCCACCCACCCACCCACTCACTCACTCACTCACTCACTCACTCACTCACTCACTCACTCATGGATCTAACCTGGAAGAGCAACCAGTTCTCTTTACTATCATGCCATCTCTCTAGCTCCACAGGAACATACTTAGAGAACTGGATTGCCTCATTAAAACGAACTGTCTCTATTTTTATTCTTCCTTTAGAAGTTGGATTCAACATTATTTTTTTCTGGGTAGTATTAAAAGAGTGATATTCTTTTTAGTTAATGGTAGGGATGCTTTTTCTCTGTGTGTCTTGAAACAAGACCTTTGCCTCACTCCCTTTCTTTCCCCAGAAGAATGAAAATAGAGGAAGGAGGCGCTTGTTGAAAACTGACGTCACAGCAGTGACTGTAGGGTCTCTGTAGGGTCTGGTTTACCAATGCAGTGTTTTGTTTTCTTCTCACCATCAGGTATTGCCAAATGCCCATGCCCATGGGCTACAACCCCTACGCATATGGCCAGTACAATATGCCGTACCCACCGGTGTATCACCAGAGCCCCGGACAGGCTCCATACCCAGGACCCCAGCAGCCTACCTACCCCTTCCCTCAGCCCCCGCAGCAGTCCTACTATCCACAGCAGTAACGCTGCCACGTGCTGCTGGTTCAGATCAGAGCGACAGGACAGCAGCTGCCACCAGCTCTAAGCCACGCTCTGGCCACTCGAGAGTATCTTGCTCTATTGATTGCTGTGGATGATTTCTGTCTGTGGCTAAAGCCGAAGGCTGGGCCCCACCTCCACATTTGATCGCACTCGTGAGATTCTGCTGCTGTTGCAGTATAAACGCTAGCTATAATAGCATTTGAAAAAAATTACAGTTCCATAAAATGCTGAAAATGAGAAATTAAACCTGCAAGTGAAACATTTGAAATTAGCATACTTTATAAGATGCAGTTGGGACAAAGATGGCTTAAGTACTGATATTTAAGGAAAAAGTTTTCTTTCTCTTTTGGTTTATTGATTTAGTTTAATTTCTATTATGATATTTTGCATAATCAAGGCATTGTAAATCTTATAATTTAAAAATAAATTACTTACGAACAGTTGTCATTGTTATGTTTTGTCATTGATTCTCATTGCTGTCTAGTTCCTTTCTGGTATTAGCCTCTCCTTCTGTATGTTCACAGGCTCCATTACTGTGTTGAATTGCGTGAGCGTCAGGTGAGCAGTCAGGGAGGGCTGCTCTGCGGAGCCCAAGCGCAGCACCAGCTTGTCTCAGGCTCAGCAGTCAGCTCATCTGGACATTTCTATTTAAAAGTCCTTTAATGTGGAAGATACACACAATTGTTACCAAAGATTCTTCAAATAAATATAACATTTAAAAAGTATGTATTAATGTTTTATTGTTAGATTTTCCAAAAAAATGATGCAAATTCTGGTAATATTCATTTCCCTCACCCATAATTTGGTTAAAATGAGTAGTTTTAGCCATACAGTCTCATCTGCTGTGGAGGAACCTGGAGAAAGTCCCCTGTGCCTTTCTAGCCCTTGGTTCTATTCTTATCCTGCAATGTCTACTGCACAGTGTGTTTGAGCAGATCCTAACCCTCCTTTTACAGTTTCTTCTTCTTACTTCTTTATTCTTTTGTGGCTCCTGAAATCTGAGGTTATTTTGTAATTCAGGAGCATGCAGGACAATTGTTGGGACATGTGCCTAGTCCGGAATACAGCCCAGGACAGCAAGGAGATGCGTCCTGCACCAGGAAGCCGTGCAGGCAGGAGCTGTCCAAGGTCCCGGCGGCTCTGCCTGTGTGAGGCAGGAGAATGAGCAGATTCCTAATCTATGTTCTCGAAGTTTAATGCTGATGTTGTCTTGCCTTATCTCATTTAACTGATACTGTCACCCAGTCCACCTTTGCTCTCATTGCAAAGTCAGACTGTAATTTCAAATGTAAGACTGAAGATACGATTGTAAAAGGGAGTAAACTGGTTTAAACGTGTTATTCTAAAGCACCTTACTTTGTTGTTGTATGCAGAAAACACAGATGCGCTAATTCAGTATAAATGACTGATTGCCTGGAATATGGACGTTGGCTTAAAGTCCGATAGCTAAACCTTGGCAAAACATAACAAACATTTCATTGCTCAGCCTCAGTGCTCTGGAGTATTCAGTGTATGAGACAGGTTTATTTGAGTCCTCTGTAAATGGCATTTGAATTTTATATTCTCCCCTCCCGAGTATCTTATAAGACATCCCCTGAGTTAGGGAGTTCCCAGACTGCTACTCTATTCCTTATGAATGCAAAACAACCACCAATAGAACAAAGAAAAAGAAAAAAATGGCCTGAATATTCTCTTGGGAAAGGGGGTTGGAGGTCTATAAAGGGAAGGGTAAGTGTATCAGAAATCCAAAGGGAGGAGGGGTCAGGCCAGCAGCCATTTCCTCATGCTCTGTGTTATGCCTGCAGGGTCACAGAGGACAGGCAGCGTGGTGGTGGGGGGCAGCTCCTTCCAGTCCCCCTGCCCCAGCTCAGCTCCTGAGGGACACCTCTTGCCAACTCTCTCATCCTTTAAGTTGCTCAGGATGTTCTTCGGGTCTCAGGCTAGGTGCCATTAAGCTGCAGTGCTTGCTTTGCCTTCTTAAGCCTGTCCTGTTTGACTGGTGGAAAGCCGACTCACGTGCCTACCTACTGTGCTTCCTAGGAAACTAGATGGCGGCCCTCACCTGGGCGGGCTTGTCAGCACACCCTAACCTCTGCTCGGTTTGCTGTGCTCTTGAGAACGCACTGCAGAAGTTACTGTGCTCGATGGCAGGTCGAGGGTTCCACTCTGGCTCGAGTATGTTATCCCGTTTATAATTAGACTTTCTGCTACCTTCTTAAATGAAGGCACCTCCCCCGACCCCCACACACACCCCGGCCATTTATGTTGGCTCTCTAAGCCTCTTATGAAATGGATTGATTACCTGCCAGCTACTGAAGCTTTGCCGAGACACCAGTCAGAAGAGGGGAAAGCCATCCAACTTGGATTTCCTGTCCCCAGAGATGGATGGCTTGACTACTCAGCATGGTGTCAGTCTCTGAGCTGGAGAACTATTTCTCTGTTCCTTGGTCCCTTTCTTGATTGAGAAAAGTGCTCGTGTCACACTGCACAGCAGCCAGTCTCTGAGACGCCGGGTCTACACTCTGGCACCCTTGCATTTATGTCCCCAGTATCAGTGAGGATGTGGCAGTTGTATCCCCACCTCTGTCCCAGCCAGCTACCTTTTTAGTCAAGACAGATTAGTGGTTTTTGTTTTTTTTGTTTTCCAGTTGTGATTTACAGTTTGTAAGCATTCCTTTGTATACATTTCCTAATTTCATGAACAGGATAAAATAGTAAGCAGGCCTTGGTTGGCTAGTGGGAGTTTTTAAACCAATGACGAGTATGTCTTGAAGCCTTGCTACAGCCCTGTGGCCTATGATTTCTAAGACTTGTGCAGCTAGTTGACTCACAGTGTAGAACCGGGCACAAGCTGGACAAAACCTTTGCAAGAAGAGTTAAAATTATTGGTTTAAGTACAGACTTTAGAACTAAATGGAAGAGCATAGAAGGAAAATTATATTTTTAACAAAAGAGAATATTCAGGCTTTATTTCTGGTATGAAATTTATATTTTTTAGAAAATATATCCTATATTATCACACCGGAGATTTTAGATTCCTTTCTGGTTACAAACATTGCTGGTAGTTGGATTATATTTTTATTGTATTCATTTCTCTTAGGGGGAAAATTGTAAAGAAACAAAAAGATTCCGGATGAATGTATCCTAGAAATAAAAGTTGAAAGATTCTTACTTCTGTGGAGTATGAATTCTTATTTAAAGTGTTTCTACTTGAGCCTCATTTTCCATGAATGCATTGAGAAGTGGTGGGCTGGTCAGCGACACCCTCTGCGGAGTGTATGAGACTACAAAAGGAAGCCTGTTAGCTTTTAAACGCTGTCCAGCTCATGGTTTAATTGTTACGGGCAAACTGTGGTTCTCATTAATTAGCAATTCGGCTGCAGCTTTTCCAGACATGCATTTTCTTCTAGAGACCTTTTTTTGGTCTAATTTTTGGGACAAGTCAACATGATTACTACAGTATTCCCTTCATTGGAGAAGGGGTGATAACATGTTCCTCTTTCCCCTCTTTATTAATGCATGTTGGTTATAAAAATAATGCATGTAATTATGGCATTTCATATATATATACACACATATACATATCTATTTCACGGGCTTGGATCATACTCCCCCCCCCACCATGTGTTTCCTCCAGGAACAAAGTTCAGCAGTCAAATTACCACCTCCTTCCTCCCTTCCTCTTTTGTGTCCTTTTTTTTTTTTAGATTAGATTTTGCATATGAGAGATAATATGCATATTTATCTTATTTTGCTTGACGTAATCTCCAGGTTCATTTTCCTGGGACACAGTTTTATTCTTTTTGGCAGAGTAAAACCGTTGATCTGTCGTTAAGCACTCCTGCTGACTTTTGATCGAGCCGTTGTGAGTGATACCACACTAAGCGTGCGTGAGTTCAGGCACTCTGTAGACTCTGATCTCTGGGCATATTCCCAGGAATGGGAGGGGGCATCAGATGGTGGTTCTGTTTTTAGTTTTTGAGTTCCTTTTTCACAGCACTTGGGCATTTACAGAAAGTTGAGCAGAAGGCACAGGGAATTTCCATGCCCCTCCACCCAGCTTCTATTAACATTTTGCATTAGTGTGGTTCATTGACCAAATGAATGAATCAGTACTCACACGTTAACCAAAGTTCATAGTTCCCATTAAGGCCCATTTCTGTCCTGAAAGATGCCAAAAGCATATGTATCCATCATTACAACTTCATGCAGAATAGATTTGCAATCTCCCAAGTCCCTGTGTGTCAGCTGCTACCCCCCTGCCCCCCGCCCTTTAACTCCCCGTGACCATTGGTGAAGCCTTTTCCAGATTGGTAGAATTCAGAGTTGGAATCACATAATACATACAAGCCTTTCGAAGCTGATTCCTTTGTTATCTGTTTCCTCGATGCCTCTTCATGGCTCAAGAGCACTGTGGATTTACCAGGACATGTCACAACCCAGATATTTACTCCTCTCTCGATGGAAACAGGAGGAACCCTACAAAGTATGTGCAGCCATACAGTTCCAGAGCCAGTCTCATTGCAACTTCTGCATAGACCCATGGCAGCTTTGAAAGTCATTCTCCAAAGTCTCTTTAGTATTTTGTATCCCACCAGCAATATATAATAGTTCCTATTTCTCCCCATTATTGTTAATATTTATGTGATCTGTTTTCTGGGTTGTTAGTCATTGGAGTGAATGTGTGTGTGGTGTTATGCTTTTGCTTTGAATTCATAATTTGTTGAAGATGCTGATCATCCGCTCATTTTAAAGATTATTTTGTTTTATGTGTGTGCGTGTTTTGCCTGCAAGTATACATGTGCACTCCATGTGTGTGCCTGTTGTTCACGGAGGCCAGAAGTTAAAGATGCTGTGAGCCATGGTGTGAGCCCTAGGGATTCAATTCAAGTCCTGTGCAAGAGCAGCCAGTGCTTTTAACTGCTGAGGCAGCTATCTGAACTGAGCTCTTCTCTTACTGAGTTTTAAAGAGTCTCTGTATATTTTGGATATAGTTTCATTGTTAGATGTATTTTGTATCTCGCCGCCCCTCCCAATTTGGTGGCTTGCTTTATTATTTTGCTAACCTTCAAAGTTCAAGTAGTTATCTTAAAATGAGTATTACATTGTAGAAATACCCAATGTAGATTGCAAAGAAATTAAGACATCTTAAAACTTTATTATAAAAAACCTTGGAAATAAAAACATCCCGACCTTCTTTATGGGGCTCTTTCTTTTCTTTTTCCTTTCCTTTCCTTTCCTTTCCTTTCCTTTCCTTTCCTTTCCTTTCCTTTCCTTTCCTTTCCTTTCCTTTCCTTTCCTTTTTCCTTTCCTTCTCTTTTGTTTTTTCGAGACAGGGTTTCTCTGTATAGCTCTGGCTGTCCTGGAACTCACTCTGTAGACCAGGCTGACCTCGAACTCAGAAATCCGCCTGCCTCTGCCTCCCGAGTGCTGGGATTAAAGACCACACCCAGCTCTATGGGGCTTTTTCTTTCTGAGCATGCTTTTGTTGTGTCAAAAGAGTCCAACCTCGAGTCACCTAGATTGCTCTCCTGGACCTTAGGAGTTTGTAGGTTAGTGTTTCACATGTAAATCAACATCCGCAGTTCAAAGATTTTTTTTTTTCTTTTTTTTTGCCAACGCAGGATTCTAGGCTGGGGTCATTTCTTTTCAACATGTAACATATGTAACATCTCCCAGCACTGTTTCGTTGCCTGAGCAGTTGTGTGAGGCGTTCCAGTGAGTTCTGTTTACCTTTTTACCTAAAAAGAGCTCCCCTCTGACGTTTAAGATCTGCGTCTTCTGCAGTCTGGAACCTCTTTGCTGAGGTGTAGGTTTTCACAGTTCTCTGAGCTTCTTCACCTGTGTTCCTCCCGTGTCTTTCCAGAACTTTCCAGCGCACTGCTGTCACAGAGACAGGGTTCTGTGTGTCTGTTTAGCCCAGGCTGACCTTGACCTCCTGATCCTCTTGCTGGTTCTGACCCCCTTCTCCGGTGCTGGGAATTCCGGGCACGCACCTGTGCACTGCCCACTCTTAACCTGGCATACTCACTGTGCCTCACAGTGGTCTCAGCTGCCTCACAGTCTGTAGATAGTTGCTCCAGCTTTTTATTCTTTTTTCTCTGTCCACATTCTCACTTGGGAAGTTTCTGTTGTATTTTCAAGGTTTCCAGGTTTGTTCAGTGTGCCCTTCCCCCAGTATGTATTCAACCTACTAGCATTTTTCTTTGTGTGGGGCTGGGAATTGGACCCGGGGCCTCAGATATGCTAGGCAAACCACTGAGCTGTATTTCCCAGCCCAGGCTTCAGTCTACCGGGGAGCCTGCTTGAGGTCTCTCCCTCTCTCCTATGTGGCTTTTGGTTTCCAGCAAGATCAGAATCTGTGTACCTGACTCGTTCTTGTACAATGTCCATTTTTATACCAGTAATTAGTTACTTAAAATATGTACTGAGAGCTTTCCCAAACCCTTGCCATGTATGCGTCTGCTGCTATTGCTGTGTTTGTCTCTTTAGACTCTGCTTTTTAGTATGTATTGTTGGACGACATGCATGTTGGATGAAGGGACAGAAAGAGAACCGTAGGATCAGGGCTAATGCTCCTCTGGCTTGGTCACTGGTTACAGTTTATTGTGGCTGTTATGTCTTGAGACTTCATTTAAAAAATTACTGTTATTTATGTGTATGTACATGTGTGTGTGTGTGTGTGTTCCCAAGGAGGCCAGGGTGGCATTGGCTCCCTGAAGTTGGAATTCCAAGCAGTAGTGAGTTGCTTGATGTGGGTGCTGGGAATCGAACTTGGGTCCTCTGCAAGAGCAATATGTGCTCTTAGCCAGGGACTCATTTTTTCCAGCTCCTTCATTCGTGTGTATGTGTGTGTGTGTGTGTGTGTGTGTGTGTGTGTGTGTGTGTGTGTGTATGTGTGTGTATGTGTGTATATGTGTGTGTATGTGTGTATATGTGTGTGTGTATGTGTGTAGGTATGTGTGTATGTGTATGTGTGTGTATGTGTGTGTTTGTGTGTATGTGTGTAGGTGTGTGTGTGTATGTGTGTGTGTGTATGTGTGTGTGTGTATGTGTGTGTTTGTGTGTATGTGTGTGTGTGTATGTGTATGTGTGTGTATGTGTGTGTGTATGTGTGTGTTTGTGTGTAGGTGTGTAGGTGTGTGTGTATGTGTGTGTGTATGTGTGTAGGTATGTGTGTATGTGTGTGTATGTGTGTATGTGTGTGTATGTGTATGTGTGTGTATGTGTGTGTGTGTGTGTGTGTGTGTGTGTGTTGTTGTTGTGTGGCTGCTGAGGAGCTGGTTGTGTGGCTGCTGAGGAGCTGAGCTGGGTCTGGGAAGCTTCCAGCTTCTACGGTGCTTCTGCCGCTGCTGCTGCACTAGCAGGTAGCCTGAACTCTGGGATTTCAGCAAGCTTTGAGCATGCTATTCCAGGTCGGTTAAGTATTTAGCTCAACAGCCACGCTGGAGGTCTCCTCTCACTTTGCCTCACTTTGTTGGAATAGAAGAATCGTGACCCAGAGAAGATAGCGTCTGGGATATGGTGGAACTGGGCTTTCAATATGATCGAATGTTAAAGTTTCTAAAATTTCTCTTTCTTTGGAGTTTATTTATAGGTGCTTTTGTTCCGTCTGTCTACCCATCCGTCTGTTTGTCAGTTGGTCCATCCACCCACCCACCCATCCATGTTTTCCCCTACTTAGCCATTCAGAATTATATGTTTGAGCCTGTGGATGTGGATCAGTTGGTAGAATGCTGGCCTAGTATCCAGAAGCTCTGGGCTAGGTACCCAGCAGCACACAAAGCTGGTGCCTATAATCCCAAACTTGGGAGGTGGAGGAAGGGGGATGAGAAGTGCAAGGTCATCCAAGGTCATCCTTTGGCTAAATAGCAGGTTTGAGATCATCCTGGACTGTTTCTTTGGAGACAAGGCTGGCCTCTAGACCAGGCTGGCCTCAAACTTCTCCCTCTCCCTCTCCCTCTCCCTCTCCCTCTCCCTCTCCCTCTCCCTCTCCCTCTCCCTCTCCCTCTCCCTCTCCCTCTCCCTCTCCCTCTCCCTCTCCCTCTCCCTCTCCCTCTCCCTCTCCCTCTCCCTCTCCCTCTCCCTCTCCCTCTCCCTCTCTCTCTCTCTCTCTCTCTCTCTCTCTCTCTCTCTCTCTTTTATCTTGCCAGTCATAGTGGTATACATCTTTAATCCCAGCACTTGCGAGGGAAAGCAAGACAATCTCTGTGAGTTTGAGGTCAGCTGGTCTGCACAGTGAGTTTCAGGACAGCAAGAACTACACAGAGAAACCCTGTCTCAAAACACCAACAACAAAAATGGGGGGGGAGGGAGAGAGAGAGAGAGAGAGTATATAAAAACTAACTAAATTAAATTGCAAGGTGACAGACTTATATTCTAGGTTCTAGGGATATTGCTGCTGCCGCCTGGTATTTGCATTTTGAGTGAGAGTGAGGTTGAAGGAGAAAGCGTGAAGTGAATGCTGTATTAAAATGTATGAGGCAAATATGATAACCATTACACTGTGGAAACCTCTCCCCATGTGGAGCAGTCATGGGTGCGAGCAGGAGCTGGCCTCTATGTCTAAGAGTCAAAGATAAGATCTGGGAGGAGGGCTGGCATAGTAGTATTGGAACATTCTTAGAGGTGTCATGTTTTCTGTAAGGTGAAATGCCCACAGCTGAAAGGACAGGGTTTGTGGCCATCCAGGGTGGTACCTGCACCACTGTGGTTGACTGTGTGAAGATCCAGACAGTGATCACTAAGATGGTTTCTCATCACCCCAGAAGATGTGCTTCGGAGATGGAAGCAAACCACATTCAAAGTGTTTCTCAGTTAATAGGCTTAGTTCATAGTCACTTCCTGCATCAGGCCATATTCAATGGCAGAAGTACTTACTACTACTCCTAGTGTGTCTGAGCACGTGTGCTGAGGCTCACGACTGGAGGTCAGAGGGCACCATGTGGAGTTGTTTCTATCCTTCCACCTTTATGTGGGACCCAGTGATTGAACTCAGGTCAGGCTTGTACCGAAAGCATCCCCAGTCCCCGACCCTTGCCACTGGGACAGATGTATTTCTGCTGTGCAAACCTTCAGCCTGCCGCTTCAGCAAAACTGATACTGATGTTTGGGTCTAGGGAAAGGGGGAGATGGTGGCCGCAGCTGACAGAATTCAATAGTCTATTGGGTATGGAATAAGAATGGCAACCCCATAGGTGACCACAAGATGGCGACATCTCACAATTTATGTTTCAAGACCTCGCAGCAGGGATTTTTCTTCTGGCCTCTTAGCCTTGTTCTAAAATTGGTTCAAGTTTTCTTTTGAGTTAACAGTGTGATCAGAGCCCTGTGATGAGGCTCTGTGGTGGCTCCCCACCAGGAGCTGAAGAATTCTTGTCTTGTGAATCCAGGAAGGATAGATGAAAGGGTGGGTTCCCCAGGGTTAGGTGAGAACATGAAGGTTAGTGTTCACAGTCCTGTCCTCCCCCCCCCCCCCCCCCCCGTCTGTACCCCCTCCCCCACACTCCCCGTCCCCAGCCACCAACGATGCGCTAGCGCCCTGCACCTGCACACCCACCCCAGACCTTGCAGAGTGTGGAGAAGAAGATACTTAGTTGCTATTTATTTGCTATTCTGCATGAATAGACACATAGCTGGAGGTTTTCTGTTAATACAGCGTCTGTGAGGTGTGTGTGTGTGTGTGTGTGTGTGTGTGTGTGTGTGTGTGTGTGTGTTAGGCGATGGGCTGGAAGGGTTTGAAGGAAGGGTAGGAGAACACTCTAAATGGACGTAGGCTGTGATCTTGCACTAAAAACCTGAGGACCCGGCCAGGTTTTCTGCTTGGTTTTACTGTTTGCCCCTAGGGCTAATTTTAATGGGAACAATTTCACGTCGTCCCTTGTCCTTTGGCCACATCAGCACTTAGGTCACTGTCTTTATTGCAGGGACAGAGGAGAGGTCTCAAAGCATCTAATTGCAAAGGGCAGCAGCCACTTCTACAAGTCAGCATCATTTGTTCAATGCTCTGCAAACCCTGCTTGGCCCAAAGTAGGTCAGGCTGGAGGAAAGCAGTTGGGTGTGTGTGTGTATGAAGCATCGGTTCAGAGGGCTCCGAAGTGAACATTCCTCAGTCGCCTGGTGCCTTGGCCCCAAGGTCTTTTGGGTGCCTGCTCTCACCCTTATATCAAATATGAGCCATCTTTCCTTCCTTCCTTCCTTCCTTCCTTCCTTCCTTCCTTCCTTCCTTTCTTCCTTCCTTCCTTCCTTCCTTCCTTCCTCCCTCCCTCCCTCCCTCCCTCCCTCCCTCCCTCCCTGCCTTCTTCCTTCCTTTCTTTCTTTCTTTCTTTCTTTCTTTCTTTCTTTCTTTCTTTCTTTCTTTCTTTCTTTCATTTGTTCACAAAGCTATTGAAAGCTGTCCTCTCCAGACTCCATCCCAGATTCTGGAGCCCAGGAGAGGGAGAGGACCTCTCAGAATGCTTGGGACATTCTGGGGAACTTGTGAGTCCTCCGAGACATGCCAGCCGGGTGCTAACTTACTCTCTTTTCTCACATACAGAACAGGAATTATTTTGTTCCTAGCAATATTACCAGCCTCACAGGATGACGGTGGGAGAGCATCAAACAGTCTGTGTATACAGCATGCATGGTCAGCATGGGGCCTGGCTGTGGGAGGCAGCTTGTCCTTTGAGCAGGTGCTCAAGGTGGATTTTTGTAGCCAAGGGTGTGAGCTTTTACTATACCCTGCTTCACCAGATGGCACTGGTGTCCTAAACCCAGTGAACCTAACAGACACCCTTCCCTAAGGTGCCCAAGACTGAGTTTGTGAGCTGACAGCATGATGAATTGTTTAAGGGCACAGGCCCTCGAGCTGCCCCGTCCATGGTAAATCCCAGTCGGACAATTACTGACTGCAGGCTTTAAGCCAATTACTTAGGGTCTCAGCGTTTCAGTTTCTAACCTGTAAAATAACAGCAGCTTTCTGAATACAGCAGTTACGAGCACTTAGGCCCTGGAGGGCTGCAGCTGCTTCAACGCTCTGCTGTGGTCATCGCTCCTGTTGTTCCAGCTAACTTGCTAATGGTGCTCCGGCAATAAATTTAACGGCGATTGGACAGTGTGGACCTGTGATCTCACATCTCTGGATGCCGTTTCCTGAACACTAGGCAGGTGGAAAGAGAGCAGGCGGGAGAGGGGGCGGTTACAGGCGGGAGAGCAGGGGTGGGTAGTGGCGGGACTATAACGGTAGGGTTGTGGTGAGGATGAAGGCAAGGTGGTGAGGAACTGGTGGTACCGTTGCTGGGGTGAAGTGTACAGACAGATGAGGTGTTGGTCGTGTGGCGGGGGGTGGGGATGGGGTGGGATCACTTCACTCACAGTCTCAGAGGGCTCGTGCACGTATGACTCTGGTACAGGGCCGCTGGTGAAGCAGTACTTCTCGAGGGTAGGAACCTGTGGAGGAGGCAGCTCGAATTCCCCGAACCTCCCCAAACAGCACAGCCAGGTAAGGACCAAACACTCAACATGTGAGCCCCCTTTAGGGCACATTTTAAAGTCAGAGCAAAACAGGCGATGGAGGTGGTAGGTGGTCAGCTGGTTTGGTGTGGTCCGTGGGATAACAGTAGGGTGTTGGTGGAGGAGGGATAATGAGGGACTGGTGCTGGCAGGAGGAAGGATGGGATAGCTGTTGCTGGAGCTGTGGGGAGGTAGTGTGGGGTCGGGCACTGGCAGGGTCGGGAGGTAAGACACGCCTTCTCTCAGCTCTGTGACCAGCACCACAGGTCGCCTTCAGGAACTGACATGACTCCAGCCCCTCAGGATGCCAACTGTTTTCTTGGAGGTCCTGGTGTGTTGGCAACTATACCAGTTTCTGATCATTGCCTAATAAATTGCCTCATTCATTTATGGACGTTTTACTAAAGTAATTGATCAAGTAATATATTTTTTATTTTCTGGCTTTGTGTGTGTGTGTGCATGCATATGTGTGCTCATGTGGAGACACAGGGTTAATGTCGGGATTCATCCTGTATCTCACTTCCTTCTTACTCATTGAGGCAGGCCTCTTAATCAAACCCAGAGCTCACCGATATGGCTAGTCTCAGTAGCCAGCTTGCTCTGAGGGTCCCGTCTCTGCCTTCTGAGGGTGGAATTTCAGGCTGACTATCACACCTCTCCTACATTTCTGTGGATTTAGGGGGACCCAAACTCCAGTACTCATGCTCGTATGAAAAGTGCTTTAGCCAGTGGGTCATCTTTGCAGCCCTGTTACATTTATACAATTTAAAAATATTTATTTTATGTGTATGGATATTTTGCCTGGATCTAAGTAGTGCACCATCTATGTTCCTGGTGCCCAGGGGAGGAGCTAGATCTCCTGGAATTGGAATTATGGGCTGCTGCGTGTGGCCATGTGGGTGCTGGGAATCAAACCCAGGGCCTTTGCAAGAACAAGTGCTCTCAGCAGCTCTTCCTGCATTTATTTTAGAGTCTCATCTTATACTCTATTTTTTTCCCCTCTGAGAGACCACAGGCATTTTAAAGATATTGTTCAGCTCTTTCTTACAACACGCCTTTGATGTGGGGTCAGGTCCAAGAACCTCACTTTACAGGTGACAAAATTGAGGTTCGCCTCTAGGGCTCATGTTTCTTAAGCAAAGTGGCTTCTGGTTTGCAACCCTCTCTGGGGCTGGTGGAATTAATTTTCGTTGGAGAAAAAGGCCGTTTGTTACATTTCCAGCTCTCTCTACGGTAGAAGGAAAGATGCCGGGAGCAGCTGTTTCTTTGGTCCTTTCAGGGAGCCGGGCTGAGTGGCTTGGGCATGGGTGACCTGGTTTCCTTGCTGACAAAGGCGGGACTGGGGTGGCGGTGGGGGATAGACAGGGGCGTGTAGGTTTATTTATTCATTTATTTATTTTTATTTTTTATGAATCTTTTAAGATTGGATGCAGTGTGTGCTGCCTTTGCCAGCTCAGGAACCATTTTGGAGAGAGAAAAGAAGACCCTAAACACTTTTGTTATTTTTGATCACTCAGAATTTTTTTTTTTTTTTTTTTGCCTCACTGTTGGTAAAGCTGAGAAAAAAAGATCACATTTTCCTTAGTGAGAAAAGCTGCAGTTTCTTCCAGTATGCCTTTGAAGAGAGGGGCCCACCGCGGTTCCTGTCCTTGGAGATGGTGTATTGTTGAAGCGGGAGCTGTGACAAAGGCAGTGAGCCTTTGAGGTGCGTTCCAGTGGAGAAATGGATGTGAGGTCCGCACGCTGGCCACACATCTCCAGCAAGCAGCAACCTCAAATGCTAATTGCGCATGTTAAACAGAAGCATGGGCTCCCAGCAGCCTCCCGGCTCCTTTTCGTAGATGTTATACGGAGATGTTTAAGCCCTAGGACTCTTCCTTTCTTCCCCCTGGCGAAAGCTCTTCCTGTTGCCCACTTGTGTTCCCATTAAGGGCCTGAGATTGCGGTCCTCTGCTTGCAAAAAGCAGGCAAGTGCCATGGGGGGGGGGGGGATACTGGAGCCTTAGCGGTGATCCCAGAAGTTGAGCGGTGTCATGGCAATTTTGCAAACTTAAAAACAGTATGGAAGGCAAAACCAACCCACCAACCAACCAACCAACCAACCAACCAACCAACCAACCAACCAAGGGAGCCACATGAAGTGCTGAGTAAGCACGATTTTCTTCCCTTCCTGTCCTGGGGTTCCGCGCGGGGTGGGGGGTGGGGGGCGCTGGGAAGGAGGGAGAATCAGGAACCCCATTGCAGTGCTTGGTCAAGAACCCTAGAGGCCTGGCTGGAGGCTCTGTGATGTCTCAAAGGACTCCTGGTGTGGCCAGCTGCGGCTGTGTGGTGCCTGCCCACCTGGGTTAGCTGTCTCAGCTGTCAGGAAGGGATAACCCAGACCCCAGGGAAGGGAATCTGGGGTGAGGGGGAAGTTGCACGCTCCTGGAAGTGTTGGGCACTGCAGAGTGTGCTGCAGTGGACTGTGTGGAGATCTTACTCTGTGAGGTGGGGCGGCAACAAATGCCTGGGCCTGGCGTCAGGATTGGGTTCCTAGTTTATTGCACAGAAGGAAACCGCAGCGTCTGAGGAAAGAGGGGCCTGAGTTTATGAAGTGATTTGGGGGCTTGACTACAGTGGATTTGGGTTCTGTTCTGGGTTAGTATTTCAGAAAGTAGAGTGATTTGTTGGGTGAGCATCTTGAGTTGGTCACACTCCTTGATTTAGCCTATAGGAATGGAAGATGGAACTATCTGGAGCCATTGTTTGGAAAGGAGCAGCAATGGCTCATACTAGTCAAGGGAGAGGAAACCTGGGCCTCTCCTTCCCTCCCTCCCTCCCCTCCCTCCCCTCCCTCCCCTCCCTCCCCTCCCTCCCCTCCCTCCCCTCCCTCCCCTCCCTCCCCTCTCTCCTCTCCCTCCTCTCCTTCCTCTCCCTCCCTCCTCTCCTTTCCTCTCTTCCCCCTCTCTCCTGTTTGTTCAGTTATGAAGTGATTTTCTTTGTATCTTGTTGGACTTGTCAGTTGATGCTGGTAACTTGACACAGCTGTGGGTATTGGGGCCATCACAGTCTAGCAGGGAGCAGCAGGTTGACTCCCAAATGAAACACCTCAGCGATTCCCTCCCCTCAAACTGATGTTCTCCATCAAAACACTTGGGACCTGGGAAGTGAGAGACAAGTAGGCGTGTTCTAGATCAACTGAGTGGAGTGGCGTATCCCAGGAGGCAGTGGGCAAGAGCAGGCCAGGAACGAGTGTGTGTGGAGAGTTGGGGGTTCAAGGCTAAGGGGCCAGGCAGGGCCAGCTGGGGAAGGACTAGCAGCTTTGAGTAAAGAGCTTGCTTGGCTCACAGCAGCTGCTTGACAAATGTTTGTTGAATTGAAATATTGGATACTGAATCACACCCCTTCTTGTACATTCTGCCTTTATTTACACCCAGGTCATAGAGAAGAGCTGTGTGTGGGGTAGGCTGCCACCTTCCCTGGAGAGTGGATAGCCCTGGGCTTCGGCAGTTACGGAGATGAAGGGACCCTTCCTGCACAGTACGGGATTCCATGGCACTTTACAGCTTCGACTCAGAAGCCACAGTGACATGCTTCAAGGGCCTTTCTTCTACTTGTGCCTCTCAGTGCCTCCAAATGTGCCTTGTGCCAACACCCAAGCTGCTTACCTGGCTATGATCAGGTTGTACGCGTCATTAATCCCAGCACTTAGGAAGCAAGAGTCAAGCAGAGCTCTGTAAGGTGGAGGTTAGCCTGGTCTAAATAGTGAGATCCAGGCCAGCCAGGGCTACAGTGAGAGACTCTGCCTCAAAACCAAAACAAAACAGACAAACCAAAATGACAACAATCTCCACATTGAGACATGAGTCTGTCATATTAAGGATCCTTCACAAACCCTATTTTTTTCCTCCACAGTGCTGGGAACCCAGCATCCTGATTGTAAGGTAAGTGCTTTGCCACTAGTCTCTCTCCAGCCAGTGGCTGCCATCTGCAGACACGAATTCTGTATCACATCTCACCATCAGGCCAGAATAAGCCATTCTTGAACTGCAAAGTGAACAGACCATTGTATGCAGACAGGGCTTTGGGCCAAAGTTCCAAAGACTGTCATCAGAGCTCCAGCTCCAGGACTTTTTGTAAGATTTTGCCATGCGAGCATGTGTGTGTGTGTGTGTGTGTGTGTGTGTGTGTGTGTGTAGATTCACAAGTATGTACGAGCCAGTGGAAGCCAGCCATTGAGCTCAGGTGTCTTCCATGATTGGTTGCCACCATATACTTTGAGACAGGGCTTCTCACTGAAGCTAGAACATACTGACTGGTTAGACTGCCTGGCCAGCAAACTCCAGAGATCCACCCACCTCTGTCTCCTTAGTGCTAGGTTTATAGGAGCTTGACTGTGTCTGAACTTTCCATGGGTCACGACCACGAGAACAGAGATTCTCCAAAGTTTGTAGCAAGCACTCAACCAGTTGAGTTAATTTCCCCAGACCCTTGTCTAAGTTCTTATTTTGGTTAGAGTTGGAGATAGTGCCTTCCAGACTCTTCCTGGCTCATTTTCTGTTATTCAGCAGAGATGTAGATGAGACAGTGAGTACCTCCCAGCCTCTGTGTGATGGCCTAAAAGAGATTGCAGCCACTTTGGTAAGGGGCAGGAAGCTGCTGCGGGTACCAGGCTCTGAGGGAGGGCGTCAATGGCGGGATGGAGCCTGCTCAGGGAGACTCTGCTCTGAAGTGACAGGAAGGGTCACAAGGTCTACCCGAGGGCTGGACTGCTTTCTAACATACAGGTCCAGTGTGACTTTCTTTCCTCATGGGGCAGAGAGGTACCGTTAGCATGTTGTTGTTGTCACAGGAAGGGACATCAAGCTGGGGTGGGAACTCTCTTCTTCCCAGGTTAGTAGGGACTGGAATGGACACCTATGGAGCAGGCCCTGGGCCTGTGGGCCACTGCTTTTTCAGGGTATCCTCTCCTGCTGTCTAGGAAGACAGGGACAGGGGAGGCCTCAGGAAAGAGGATGGCTCGAGCTAGTGTGGATATCGAGGAAGTTTCTGGTATATATCTATATCTACATCTACATCTACATCTACATCTACATCTACATCTACATCTACATCTACATCTACATCTACATCTACATCTACATCTATATCTATCTGCAAACCTGTCTCCCTACACGATAGGATGCTTTGCAGATGGGTGCAAGTGTCTCTGATGAAATAGCCACAGGGGTGCTAAATGGCATTGTGTGGTGACAGAGGCCACTGTGCCACACTGTGCCTGGCTAGAGTGTCCAGGAGTATTCTGTTTTCTCTGCTTTGTCTCTTCAAATTCTCAGGCCTGAGAGGCTGGAAGCATCGCTGTTCAGTTTCACAGGAACCGGGCCACAGGGATGTTGAGTGACCTAGCCAAGGTTCTCCATAAATAAGTAACCAGGAAAGCCTGGATCCCATGTGATAGATTTAGAAGTGGGTAGTGATGCCAGGGGCATGCTTAGCAGTGCTGTAGTATGTTGATCAACAGTCACTGCTTGCTTATTCTGAGCTAAACCCCACCCCAGGTAATTATCATGGCCTTCAAGCCTCTGTTCTTTGACCCCCACTTCAGGAATGAGAAAACCAGACATTGCAGAGATGCAGAGAGAGGGAGGCAGAAGGGGCAGGATGGAAGACAGGCCTCACACCTAGAAGGGCCTAGTATGGCACCCACAGGACCATGAGGCAGTCACAGAGCCAACACCAATCACCAGACAAGACCCCATCGCTATCTGGGGGCTTCTCTTTGATCCTGCTTGGGGGTCAGACTCCTTGAGTTCCATAGTTTTTTTCCTATCAGGGGGGCAGGAGCTGTGTCATCAGCTTGTCTTGCTTTCTTCAGTGGCTGCTGTGTGGTCCGGTTTACACTGTAGGCTGTTGGCAGTGATGGCAAGGACCGGGAGAGCCAGTCTCAATACTTACAGTTCCCCGGAAATCCTTGGGCCTGCAGAACATTCTCTGTCTGCTGAGTTTTATCTTTCCCTGGGTGTGACTGCTTCATCTAAATCTCACCCATCCCCTGGTCTACAGACCTCAGGAACAGGCAGCAATTGTGATGGGCAATGCCAACATGATTCAGCTATGGAGTCCCCAGGTATTTGGTCAGACTGTCGACAAACAGCCAGATTTTAAATTAAATTAAATTAAATTAAATTTCTTTACAGAGGTACATTTCAGCCAGTCAGTCATCTCTTCAAATGCCTCCAGTGGAATTTCCATGACTTTCAGAGTTTTTGGAGCTGCAGTCTGTACTCCATGGCCTTGGGGTGCGAGTGAGTGGCTTTCCCTCACTCAGGTACAGTGGCTTTGAAATCCTGGGCCTTGGGATGGTCCTTGCCATCCTCTGTCCATTGCTTTTGGGGTTACTCATGCTCAGGGCTGGCCATCCCCTAGAAGATGGTGAGAGGGTCCACTGTCTCCACATTCTTTCGTGATGGGTGGCGGGACATGGGGCTTGTCTTTGAGAAGTTCTCTGCCATGTGCTTGGAGGTGTAGCTTGTCATTTCCCTGTACCATCCTGGGGATTCTTGAGCCCTTCCCCCCCCCCCCCCCCGATCTCATTATTCTACTCTTGTTCCTGTGACGTGAGGTCACCTCTGTCCCTTGTCCCTTACTGAATGCCTTTATGCTCTGGCAGAACCACACCACGTGTGGTTACTACCAGGGAGGTGGTCATTCTGGGTTGTCACGAAGGTCTCTCTTACAGGCTCAGAACCACTACAGTAGCAGGACGCCACCCTAAGGTGCTGGTTGGGTTGATGGAAGCAAAGGCTTGGCAGCAAGAATAAAAAAGCTTGAGGCTTACGGAAGATTTAGAACTTTACTCAATTCAAGAAGCTTCAGAAATGGAAATGTGGACATAATATCAGAAACCATGGAAATTAAAAAAAAAAAAACAAACCATCAGGTCCTACTACAAAAGTTTTATACCCAGCTAAACTGGAAACTCTGGATGAAAGGAAGCTTCAATCTATGATCTGGGGATCCCTCGGTGCCCCATGGAGCGCCCTGGAGGACCCAACACGGGAAGAAGAAGGAGGAACACTGGGCAGAACTCAGAAGCCCTGGCTTGCTGGAGCGTCTGTTAACTTTATATAATGGGACCAATCTGCAATATCGTTTTTAAAACTTTTGATGCAGTGTCTTCTGTAGCCCAGGCTGGTCTTGAACTTGCAACAGAGTTGACAATCACCTTGAACTTCTGATCTTCTTACTCTCACCTCCTGCATGCTCCAATTATGGTTAGGCACCGTCACAAACGGTCTCTGAAGTGCAGGGGATTGAACCCAGGACTTCACGTACTCTGCCCACCAAGCCACATGCCGGGCCCTCTGCACCATCACTTGGAGGATTCTGATGCTCAGATATTTCCGCACACTCTTCAGTTGAGTTCTCCTCTCTTAGGTCAAAGGTAACCTTAGCACAAAGAGATCGGTGGGGGCAGAGGTGGGGCTTGAGCTCAGGTCATATGTAAAGTCTTCCTTCCTTCCTTCCTTCCTTCCTCCCTCCCTCCCTCCTTCTCTCTCTCTCTCTCTTCCTCCCTCCCTCTCTTCTTCCTTCCTTCCTTCCTCCCTTCCTCTCTCTCTCTCTTCCTCCCTCCCTCTCTTCTTCCTTTCTTCCTTCCTTCCTTCCTTCCTTCTTTCCTTCCTCTCTCTCTTCTCTTTCTCTCTCTCTCTTTCTTTCTTTCTTTCTTTCTTTCTTTCTTTCTTTCTTTCTTTCTTTCTTTCTTGTTTATGAAAATACTTACACAGCCATACATGCTACCATTTTTGCAAATATGTAAGGTACCATGCTTATCCATGATTTGTGGTTTTTTGTTTTGTTTTGTTTTGTTAATTTGCATGCCCCAGCTATGAGTTTTATTTGCTACAAAAACTGTTTGGAATGTTTATCATTTGGAGTTTGAAATTCTTCTTATTTTTTATAACTTAAGAAGCACAAGGTAAATTGAACAAGCCTATGAAGACGTTCAGAGTTTTTTTTTTTCTCCACACACAGAGAATTGAACCCCTAAAGAAAATGTCCTAATGGGGTTAATAAAGGCCAGCATTCCTCAGAGAACTGGGAAATTAATCTGCCGGTTCAAACCTCGGAGGGGTTAATGGAAAGTGTAAGGCAACCGTTGTGCATATTGAAGTGTCTATAAATAGCTCAAAGCCCTGAACTGCCTTCCGAAGCTGCCAGAGCTTTCTTATTAACTCAGCAGCTGCGTGCCACACTAGGATGAGACCTGAATTCATTCCAGGTGCATCCAGGAGACCCCTGCAGTACCTCTCAGCCATGACCAAAGAGAGAGGTGCGGGGGCAGATGGCAGGTTGCTCGGTTATGAGTGATACACAAGATCCTCTTACAGTGAGTGCTGGTGTGTGTGTGTGAGTGTGTGTGTGTGTGTGAGTGTGTGTGTGTGTGTGTGTGAGTGTGTGTGAGTGTGTGTGTGTGTGTGTGTGTGTTTAAGGGAGAGGGGAGAGTTTGTTAGAGTATAAAGCTTACCTGGAGGTTAGAATCTTCTTATTTATTCACCATGTGTGTGTGTTTGTGTGCGCATGCGTGTGCACATGCACGTGGAAGCCAGAGGAAAAGATGAGGCATTGCTCATACTATTTGATGCAGATTCTTCACTGACCTAGAACTTTCCAAATAGGCTATGCTCACTTGCTAGCCAGTCCCAGCGATCCACCTGTCTCAGGCTCTCCAGCAATGAGATTTTGAGTGTGTGCCATGATGGCTTCTCCCATCTCTTGTAGATCAAACTCAGGTCCTCACGATTGTGAGTCAAACACTTCCTTGGCAGAGTCTTCTCCTAGTCACACATCCTTCATATTTTCTTCATAGCAGGATCTTTCGGAGCAGGCCATGGAAGACTTACAAACCTTAAATACTGACAGCTTCCAGCCCCTCGATTTTCATGACAGGAGTCCTCCCTCCCAAGGAGGGCAGGTAACCTGACGGAAACCATGACTCCAAAGAGAACATGGGTTATCCTTGCTATATCCGGTAGCTACCCTTCCTCTACATCTCTGAGGTGTCCTGTCTTACCTGGTATTTGTCACTTCTGCTGCCCTGGGATTCCCTAGATAGCAGGATTATCTCATTTGATTTGAATGCCCAGTACTTGGCAAAGGATCTTGGCACGGGGTAGGTGCTCAGTAAACTTTTGTAAGCAAATTGACTGATTGAAAGAGAGCTTTTTTGGAGAGATTATCCAAGAGCCATTTTTTTTTTCCTACAGAGAGACAGGAGAGGCCATAAGAAGATATTTATTTATTTATTTATTTATTTATTTATTTTTGAGATAAGGTATCACCATGTAGAACAGTCTGGCCTTGAATTCACAGAGACCCAACTGCCTCTCAAGTGCTGGGATTAAAGGTGTGTGCTCCACCATTCTTGGTGGGAAGAAGTTTTGAACAGAAGCCAGGAGACAATGGTGCCTCACATCTATTATGGCGGCTGTCTTCTATGAACTTGAGAAACACTTCGAGCTATTACCTTCACGAGTGAGTACACTGAGGCCCTGGGAGACAGAACACAGAGTCAAGGCATTTCTGCCCAGAGGCCTGACTGCACCCCTGTGTGCTCTGCCAAAGCCCCATTCTTTACGTGAGGCAGCCGTCCTGTTTGGCTGACAGGAATAGAGAGGAGGCATCTTGGCCAGGTGTTCTGAGAAAGAAAACTGGAGTTATCGCCTATTCTTTTGATGTGTTTTCCATCATCAGTCCCCTCCTTGGTCCCCAGACACTTTGCTGCTCGGCTCCAAGCCATGGCTCCCTGCCTAGATGAGTTAGCAAGGATTCTGTCCCCACCAACATGGCAGTAGCCGATGGCACTGGGCGTGAGCCCAAGTTAGTCACCAAAGCCTCAGCTGCATTTGTGTTCCACAGAACCTCTGCCCAGAGAGCAACAAAGCAGGTCTGAACGCAGAAGGGAAGGCAGGAGACTGAACCCTGGGTACAGGCAGATACGGGCCAAAGGCTGTGCCTGAGCTGGGGCGGCTGAGCTGGGGCAGCTGAGGAGGCTCTGGTGGGTGGGGCTGAGGAGACAAGAGCTAGGCAGAGATGGGAAAGATACTGCAGGAGACCAGGACGCCTGCAAAAACAAACTATGAAAAGCCATGAGGCTTATCATGGAAGAGAGAGGAAGGGAAGGAGGGAGAGAGGAAAGGAGGGAGGGAGGGAGGGAGGGAGGTGCCAGCCAAGAAGATGCAGAGAAACAGAACATAGACCTCATCCCAGGAACTGTTTTTAACCTACGGAGTGTCAAGAGATGTTATTTTTGTGTTTGTGACATTTTGAGCTGCAGCCACTTAACAATTTTAAAGGACAAAAAAGAAAATCCTCAATCAACCTAACTCATCCTTATGATGGGGAAAGACACAATGCTTAGCTGCTGGCTGCTGTTTTGAGGGTCACGGAGACCACCCTTAGAGTATTTAAGAAGCCAGACTCACAGTTCAAGGTTCCTTAGCCCTAAGGGACCAGGGCTGTGCACCCGAAACTGGGATCAGATCAGGGCAAGGATGACATCATCAGGAGGTAAAATCCAGGGACAGGAAGGGCAGGCACCCAGCAGTCCTCCCAAGGGCTGGGTCACCTGCCAGGGCCGGGACTTACAGTGCCTGGCAGAGGACTGCATAGCCTGAGCCCTGAGGGAAGTCTGGCTCATCTCTTTGCTCAAGGTTTTGATTGATCTCAAATTTAATTTTGTCTTCGAGGCATTTCTGACAAAGCTCTGAGCAGGAAAACAATATTAGTTTTCTTTTCTCTTCACGAAAAAGAGGGTAGGACCTTGCAATCATTTTCCTTTGTGAGAGAGGATAAATTGAGATGTCTGTGGGCAGGAAGGAATAAAAGATGATCGTAGCTAGGAGGAGCTTGGGAGGGCCTGAAGATAGACTGCCCAACTGTTGCTGCCTCCGACAAGCAACACTGGTGCACTGGTTCGTTTTTGTTTTTTTTTTTTTTTTTTTTTTGTTACTTTGACATAAAATAGCATCGCCTGGGAAGCAGGCACCCCAATTGAGGAATTGCCTCCTGAATTGGCCTGTGTGTGGGGGGCATTTTCTTGATAAATGTTTGATGTGGGCGGGGCCAGCTCACTGTGGGCGGTGGCATCCCTAGGCAGGTAGTCTTGTATAAGAAAACAGGCTGAACAAGCATGCAATGGAGAGCAAGGAAGACCGTTAGAAGTGTTCTTCTATTCTCCTTCCAGGGTCCTGTCTTGGGTTCCCAAAATGATAGACTGTAACCTGTGAGCTGAAGTTACTGTCCCCACAAGGTGGTTTTGGTCGGTGTTTTATCCCAGCAACGGGAATTGAACCAGGACAAAAATTGTTAACAGAAAATGGGATGCTGCTGTGATGGACCCGACCTCATAGATTTTAGATTTTGGACTATGTGGTTGGAAGAAAGTGAAAGCTTTTACAGACTGTGCTGCAGTAGGAGCTTGGAAGACAATGCAGGGAGCAGTGAAAAGGCTGGAGGCCTGGCGTGGGAAGTATCAGAGCGATGTCTCAGAGCCCCTTAAAGACCTAGGGGGGCCATTCATGTGATGCTTTGAATGAACAATCTGTAACTTTTGGTCAGCTTGGACTGAGAAATCAGCTGCAATCACAGAGAGACCAGCATCACTGAAATGAAATCTGGAATTTATTCAGTCAGGGTCACCACTCAGAAGGCCATGGTCTAGGGAGGTGGCCAAGGCTGCCTCTCAGGTTGGTAGTCAAACTTGGTAATACATAAGAGTCTCCAACATGGTACTGACTTTGAAGGCAGGAAGGAGTTATGGATAACAGCCAAGACTTAGCCCGATGTGGCAGGGATGGAGTTCCAGTAGAGGGGCCATGAGGCTGTGGGTGAAGCTGTTTCCATGGAGACCCCAGCATACTGGAGATGCAAGACTGGTGGGAAGACCACGAAGGACAGTGGCAGGTGTGGAGCCTGGGTGATAGCCTTCACATGCTGCTGATGGCAGAGCCAGAGCGATGGGGCTACCCAAACCCTTTGGAGCCCAGAGGATCATGGGTGACTCTAAGACTTCAGACACTATTTATACTGTTGAGATGGGCACTTTAATAACAGTAGTCAAAACAGAATGGATTTGAAATAATTTCTATCCTTCCAGTTCCTTACACTGCCAGCAAATGGGACATCACCTTGGGAACTGGGTAGGATTGACCATTACCCACCTGTCCCGGAAGAGGTGCCACCCGAGGGAGCAAACGTCTCCCAGGCTGGCTGACTAGCAGTCAACATGCAGTCGAAAGCAGAGGGGCAGAATGCCCCCGCCCCTGTCCCCGCTTCTCTCCACTTCCTGACCTGTTTTGCGAAGGAGTCTGCTCTTTGGGCTCAGAAGCACCCCTCTCTTTTAATATCCACCGTCTTATAGACTGAATCCACAGTCAAGAGCAGAGCAATAAGGGCTTTAGTGCTTTCCTTTGGCTCAAAGGTGAAGGCTCCGTGCTACACAGGGCTGTCCTGCGCATCCTTTCTACTGGGTCATACGGTTTCCTACATTTTACTGAGGCAAAAAGAGGTTCTGACAGGGTCAGTGTCCCCCTCAAGGCTGCACAGCAAGAAGCAGTCAGATGTCAACCTCCAAGCTCAAACTGTTCTTAAACTGCTGGTGTTAGGGCTTGCTGGGTCCAGCAGGCTACGCTGTGTTTGTCCCATGGAGAATGCAGACCCCTGTGCTGTTGAGAGTCTGAGCTAAGGTTCCTGTGTCCTCAGCGGCCATCTTTAGCTCTTTGTTCAAAGTGGCTCTCAGTTTGTTTATTATAGACGCAGAGCCTGGCAACCCTGACTGCTGCATCAGAATCTGCATTTTAATTAATCTATTATTTGTGTGTGTGTGTGTGTGTGTGTGTGTGTGTGTGTGTGTGTGTGTGTGTGTGTGTGCACGTATCTCTGAGGGTGTATGTGTGTGTGTGCATGTGGAGGTCACAGGACGACCTCAGCTGTTGTGCCTCAGGTTCCATTCACCTTGCAATTTTGAGACATGGTTTCTTGCTGGCTGAGAACTTGCCAAGCAGGCTAGGGTGGATGCTCACCGAGTTCAGGGATCTGCCTGTCTCTGTTTTCATGTGGGATGGGGTAAGCATGGACCACTGCCTGAATTGGTTTATTTATTTTTTTTATTTTTTTAGTCCTTCCTTCCTTCCTTCCTTCCTTCCTTCCTTCCTTCCTTCCTCCCCCCCTCTCTCTCTCTGCCTTCCTACCTTCCTTTCTCTCTTGTGTTGGGGAATCAAACCTTGTCCCTCACCTAGGGCAGGCAAGAATCCTACTATAGAGAATATGCTATAGAATATGCATTTTAACAAGATCTTCTTGTGATCAGAATGTACCCGAAAATCCAGGAACTGCTACAGAGGGGCCCTTCTGAAAGGAAGGGCTGCAGGCTATATGGGGAGGGGGCATCAGGGACACAGCAAAATGCACCACGCTAGCGTGTCCCCAGAAATAGACATTTCCCTGCAAGGATGGACAGAGACAAACCCACCCCTTGCATTTATTTCCAGGGCAACGGGTACCTTAGAAGCTCCGGGACTCAGTCGTTGTGACAGTGTGTGCACACTAGATGGCAGCAGAAGGATGTCGGAAAAAAGTTTGCTAGGCAGTTGGTCTAGGGGGTAAGACAAAATGATAAAGCCACATGGGCTGGGGAGGGGGGCAGCTGAGCCATGAAAGGAGATTGCTGGGGTGACGTGAAAGCAACGGGGACGGGCAAGTCCAGAAGGCTGTCTTGTGGAATGAGAGAGTTGGGCATTTGTCATTGCTTCTTCTTTTCTTTTTGCTTTTTTGGCCTCTAGCTATGTTAAGCACATGCTGTCCCCCACAGGGATGGGGCGTCAGCAGCTGGAAATGGTGAAGCTGCAGAGAATGAGGTGTGGGTAAAAAGTCCCCCATCCTCACCCCCGTCCGCTTGGTTCTGCTCCCGGAGGTCAGGGGAGGCAACAGCCGGACAGTTTGCAGCACTCGTCAGTCACAGGCAGGCTGCACGAATGGGA
Organism: Mus musculus; assembly: GCF_000001635.26. NCBI lineage: Eukaryota > Metazoa > Chordata > Mammalia > Rodentia > Muridae > Mus > Mus musculus. Next base: position 113,629,406 of record NC_000075.6, on the reverse strand, counting down.
ACATCCTTTCTCACCATGCACCGTGGGCCCTTGGCATGCACCTGCACAGCTCTTAGATGCTGACTTTTGCTGCCTTTGGCCTGAAAGACTGGAGCGAGAGTTGTTGGTGTATAGTCCGTCCACATCCACATAGTTGGCTGACCAGACTGGGAAAGAGTATTCAGGTTTTCTTTGGTTCTCTCCGTTCTTCATTTCCCTTGGGCACCCAGTGACAGCCATGTTAGAGAGGCTAGAGACCATCTGTGGACTGGAGGAATTTGGCTTGGAACAAAAGGCAAAGGAAGGCTCCATTACCCCCCTGAATTGTGGGGTCATCTTGTTAAACCTGGTCTCTCTATTTTAAAAGACTTATTTTTATTTTATGTATGTGGGCCTTCTGCTGGTAAGTGCCTGTGCACTCTGTGTGTGCAGTTCCCTTGGAGGCCAGAAGAGGGCCTCAGATTCCCCTGGAACTGGAGTTATAGATGGATGTGGGCTATCACATGGGTGTTAGGAATCAAACTCGGATCCTCTAGAAGAGTAGTCAGTGCTCTGAATTGCTAAGTTATCTTTCCAGCCCCAAATCCTGTCTCTTTATCATATGGTGCTTGGTTTAAGCAGGCCTATTTGGTCTGTGGAGATAAGAGTTTGAAAATTTATTTGGGAACCCACTTAAAAAAAACAAACAAACCAAAAACCAGAATGAATTTCAGCCTATTTGAAGGCAGTGCTGTCTGAAATAACCTGGGGTCATGACAGATAGGTGGAGACACTGGTTTTAGAGATTTCAGCATTCAAGTTTAGACACTGATTTTTTCAAGTGACTATCTGTCTTTAACGGAAATTGAGGCTTGGTGAGATTGCCATTGCTGTAGACGTCTGCAGGCTTAACGGCAGTAGGGTTGTGGATTGTAGGATGGGTGTGAGAACATGTCTTCGCTGTGTCTTGTTGGAGGCTCTCAGAGATCCACTGTGCTCATTTTAGCAAAGCCAAGACAAGCAGACACGAGCCAGGCTCTGTGCTGAGGACTGAAGACACAGGGGACTCATATGAAGCACAAATCTAATCAGTGCTGCTCTCTCTCCCCTCCCTCCCTCCCTCCCTCCCTCCCTCCCTCCCTCCCTCCCTCCCTCCCTCCCTCCCTCCTTCTTCCCTCCCTGTTTCCCTCCCTCCCTTCCTTTCTCTTCCTTCTCTCTTAAACTCTTTCCTTTTCCTTCCTCTTATTTTCCTTCTACCTTTTAAATTTTCAACGTTATTTTGTTTTATTGAGAAAGGTTTCGAGTAGCCCAGGCTGACCTCAACATGCTGTATAGCTGAAGGTAACCTTGAATTTCTAAGTCCCTTGTCCCTCTGCCTCCTCAGTGTTGGGGTTACAGGCATGGCCATCATAGCCCGTTTCTATGGACCAGGGTTGGAACGTCTATGCATGCTAGGTATGCACTCTACCAACTGGGCTACAACCCCAGCCTCTCCTGACCTTTTAAAAAAACGTCTGAGATGGGAGGTGGTGATGCACAGCTCTGATCCCAGCACTCAGGAGGCAGAAGCTGGCAAATCTCTGAGTTTGAGGCCAGCGTGGTCTACAGGTTGAATTCAGTAAAAGCCAAGGCTATCCGGAGAAATCCTGTCTTCAAAAATACAAAACAAATAAACAAAACCGACATCAAAAAAGGAAAAGAAAAAAAGAAAAAGAAAAAGAAAAAGAATTCTGATGCTATTTTAAGTCCCAAGAGGATTTTGCAAATTACCAGCCGAAGAAGACTAACTTGGGGACTCCAAGGACATAGTTGATCTCTCTTGTCCTTCCCCAAAGGAAGGCTTAATACATGACAAGTACTTAGAGACTTTAAGAAGAAAGTTTCTGTTTTATTATAGTAACTTGCTTTGTACTCTGAGAGAGAAAAATAAACTGAACTAGTTAAACGTTGTTTTTTAAGTCCCCCCCCCCCCCCCGGCCTGAGGACATATACCTTCTGCCACAGAAAAGCTCAGACGCTCTCTCAGGAAGGTGCTGTTCAAACGACCCAGTCACAGTTTGCTGTGGGCTGCTCCTGTTCCTCAGGTTCTGGGGTTTGGCTCCTTTGTTAGGGTATATTGCTTAAGTTTTGCAGATAGAAGGAAATGGAGAATTAGCAAGTGAGATGTGTTACCATGCTTTCTGGCATGTGGCTAGAGAACTGAGGCCCACATGATAGCCAATGAGATGAGAATCCCATGCAAATTGGGCACCATTTGTCCTCATGCGGCCAAGGCTGGCACAGTCTGTGGCCCTCTCCTCTGGTCTCTGCTGACCTACAGAGTGAATTAGAGGTCCGACATCAGGCGCCTGAAGCTTGCATATAATTGGGCTCTAGAATCTTACATTTTCTTCACAAACACTGGCATCTGCTGCTAATTAAAGTATCAGGGTATAATTATACCCTTTCTTATTAGTAGATATGGAATCTGACAGTTGCTTAGATACAAAATAAGCAAGTGCAGATTGCGTTCTGCGCCCTTCACAGGCTGGGGAGACAGAACAACACAGTTTTCAGAGGCTGTGTGTAAGCGACTGTTGTTGCCCAGTAGATGTTAAGATCTGAGTTATGATTGGTATATTCGCCTTCAAACAGATGTTCGGCCCCGTCTCAGCTCTGCGGTTTGAGCGTTAGTAGCTAGCTTGCTTCTGTTTCCATAGTTCTACACCCTCCATCCTGCATCCTAAACACCAAACAGAAATCAGTTCTTTTCGACTCACCCACAGTTCACAGTTCAAGCTGTGGCCTCACTAACAGCAAGGCGCAGGGAGAGGGCTTTCTCAGGGCATTCTGGAGTCAGGCGAGAACCACTTAGCACATCCTTGTTGGATCTGGCTTGGCTTTGGGTTGTGTTCAAGACCTACTGTGTGCTCAGTGGTGTGGATTCCATGTCCTTTTGACACGGTCTCTTTTCCTGCTTCAACACTGGTCTTCCCACCAGCCCATCAGAGGTCTCCCTGACAAACATCTGCTCTAGAATGTCTTTTCTGGATGGTTGGCCTGCTTCCCAGCATGCAGCATGGTCTAGAACAGTAGGAAGCTGCTGAAAGCTAGCGACTGGGGAAAGTGAACTTTAGAAAAATCATTTTTATTATATGCATTTTATAATTTTGCTCGAGAACTTCACACACAAATTTATACCGTTTCCACCTTCCTCTCTCCCTGCCACCAACTCCCCCTCAGTCCCTGACTCTAACTCCTTTGCAAACTCACGACCTCTTCTGCATCAATTATTACTGTTTTTGATCTGGGAAATGTTGGTATTTCAGCCCCAGTGTTGGCTCTTTATTTCCCAGGATACTGTGCTTGCTTAAATGAAGGCTTAGTCCTTTTATTGTCTTTATTGCTGTAATTATATTTTATATATAATTACACCCTGCTAAGTTTATTTAATGTTGTTCCTATAGATTTGTGTTTAGGACTGACTACTTGGAACTGGATAACCTAACAAGGGTCTTTTCCCTTGGAAGAGACTGATTCTCCTTCTCTTAGCAGCCATTAGTTGCCCGAGGAGAGGCTCTGTATGTAGGGTGGGGCTGAGCTGGCTAGTTTTCTGTCCGCTTGACACAAGCTAGGGGTCACTTGGGAAGAAGGCATCTCAGTTGAGAAAACGTCTTCATCACATCTTTTGGTGGGCAAATCTGTGTGGTGTTTTCTCGATAAATGATTGATACAGCCCACAGCCAGCCCACCGTGGATGGTGCCAACCCTGGACAGGTGGTTCTAGGATATATAAGAAAGCAGGCTGGGCTTGCTTCCGTGGGGAGCAAGCCAGTCAATAGCACCCGCTCATGGGCTCTGCTTCAGATTCCTGCCCTGACTTACCTCCATGGAGGACAGTGAGATAGACGATGCAGTAAACCCTTTTCTTCCCACGTTTGCAGACACAGTGGCACACCAGCTTGTATTTAGTAGGCCTTGTTTAGGTGACCATATTGCTAAGATTTTATGGGCATGTCTCTGGCCTGTATAGAAGACACCATAGAAGACATCCTGGTCTTCTGGCTTTTACAGTTTTCTTCTCTTCTTCCACATTGTTCCCTGAGCCTTATGTGTAGAGGTTGTTTGTGGAAGTGTTAATTGGTGACAGGCATCCATGGTCAGCTGTTCTTTACATTTTGGCCGCAGTTTTGGAATAAAATGGACCCCAGATACTTTAACATGCATTTTGCCTTGGGGAAGGCTGATATTTCAGTCACAGCACTGGATATTCATGCCTCAGAATATTATTCATTGGCTACATGAAGACTTAGCAAGCTCCTGGGATCCTGGGATAAATTCTGCCTGCCAGCCTGGTTTTATGTGGTGTGGGAGCCAGGAACGGGCTTTCCAGCTTTAAACGGTTAGGGAAAGAATAATCGAAAGAATAATATTTCACAATGTGTAAAAGTTATACGAAACTCACATTTGCTGTCCATACATAAAATTTTTATAAAAACAGCTATTCCTACCAATTTACATATTGCCTATGGCTGCAGTGGGTTTGGGGGGGTCACAAAGGAGACCCCTTAGTCTGTGAAGTCTATAATATTTACTCTCTGCCTCATGTTCAGGAAGATCACTGCTCAGGGTTAGCCTTTAAGCCTGGGGCTTGTGGATGGATGGAGGGATAAGATTTTGGGGAGATTGAGGACAGGTTGGCCAGGGTAAGGGACTGGCAGGAAGCCTGCGGCACACTTCTTCCTTCTTGGTGGGTGCGCCAGCCTCAGGAGTCCATGTTTGCCAGGAAAGAAGGAAGCCACAATCACCTCTCTCTCAGTCTCTATGCTACTCTGACTCAAAGGATGGCGTCTGTCATTTCTTAGTCACTGCAGTCCCTAGTCTCAACTGTCCTTTCCTTGTCAGACATGAAGTTTTGCTTTCCAGACAACGTTTGGGTAGTACATCTGTATGTGCCAGTGAGTATGAGTAGTGGTTTGTTTTGGAAAGCAAATAGCTTCCATCTTTAGCTATCCAGTCACACACAGCCCTACATCTCAGCCTTCCAGGCTGTGTTGAGCCCCAACTCATGGAAGCCATGAGCTTCTCGTCTCTAAACTCCTCCCCGGGATGGAGCCCTTTCCTTCCAGTGAAGTGCCTCTGTGATTAAGCCTGAAAGGATGCAATCAGCCTAGTTAAAGCCTCGATAATCCACTTGATCCATCCCAGTTATCGGTCCAAATCCCAGAAGGCATCTGCAGCCTTGGCTGGAGCTTCATTTCTTAGGGGTTTGCACGAGTGCTTCCTGAGCCTATGACACCACCTCCTTCTCCTGTTAGCCATCTAATTCCGAATTAGAGTCTAATTTCCTTTAAACTGGACTGTCTGGACTGACTGAAGCCTCTGGCTTCCTTGATCTCTCTCTCTCTCTCTCTCTCTCTCTCTCTCTCTCTCACACACACACACACACACACATACACACACACACACACACACACACACACTCACACACAAACTGCCTAGTATTCTCTGGTGATATATTTAAGGGGCTAGGCTTTTCCTCGTGAGTGACAGTGAGCGATTAGTACTGTTTAGCCTTGGTAGAAAGGGGCTTTGAAAATCATAAGCAATATGAAGGTTTCTGTGGCTTTGCAAGGGTCAGCTAAGTAGATCTCCCTGTGGGATTGTTGGCCAATGATCTGGTCTGGAGGGTTTAGTCCTTTATTTTTAGTTTTAAAAAAATTTCATCTCTCTGGATATTTTGTCTGTATGTATGTCTGTGCACTATCCATATGCAGTACTCAAGAAGGCCAGAAATGAGCATCAGATCCTCTGGAACTGGAGTTACAGACAGTTGTGAGCTGCCATATGGGTGGTAAGAATTGAACCTGGGTCCTTAGCAGGAGCAGCCAGTGCTGTTAACTGATAAGCCATCTCCAGACCACAAAAATTTTATTTTATTTTATTTTATTTTATTTTATTTTATTTTATTTTATTTTATTTTTTCGAGACAGGGTTTCTCTGTATAGCCCTGGCTGTCCTGGAACTCACTTTGTAGACCAGGCTGGCCTTGAACTCAGAAATCCGCCTGCCTCTGCCTCCCGAGTGCTGGGATTAAAGGCATGTGCCACCACGCCTGGCTCTAAAATTTTATTTTTTAAAAGAAATGTGGGGAATGGAAAGAAGCCACAAGTTTTCTTCTGAAATAATCCTTAGCGATTGTTTGTTACATCTATTTGGTGCTGGCTGCTTCTCAGGTTGGTCTGCATGCTTTCTCTCACCCTTGCCTGACAGACTTTGTGTGCGTTTTACCGAGGAGGAATGGTTGCCTGAGAGCAGGCAGATAGGAAAGGACACAGACAGCCGTGAAACTCACGTGAAACTCATGGCTGCAGAGTCCATGTGGCGTCAGTGTATTGCATCCACCCTTTGCTTCAGTCACCTCATACTCTAAGGACAGAGAAAGTTCTTGAAAGAACCAAAATGAAAGGAAGTTAACAAATGTGACTGTGTGTGGACCCAGGTGACATGAGACTGTTCATCATGTAAGGGCCATGCAACCTCCCCTCTCCCTCCCTCCCTCCCTCCCTCTGTACCTCCCTCTATCCCTCTCTCCTTCCTTCTTCTCTTCTCTTCTCTTCTCTTCTCTTCTCTTCTCTTCTCTTCTCTTCTCTTCTCTTCTCTTCTCTTCTCTTCTCTTCTCTTCTCTTCTCTTCTCTCCTCTCCTCTCCTCTCCTCTCCTCTCCTCTCCTCTCCTCTCCTCTCCTCTCCTCTCCTCTCCTCTCCTCCTCTTCTCCTTCCTTCCTTCCTTCCTTCCTTCCTTCCTTCCTTCCTTCCTTCCTTCCTTCCTTTCTCTTTTTGGTGTTTTGAAATGGGGCCTTGTATAACTCAGGCTGGCCTTGACTTGCCTGTAACCTTGAACTCAGCACCATTCTGTCCCTCCCCACAAATGCTGAGATCCTAGGTGGGTGCCATCACAACTGGTCTCATTTTACATTTTAAAGAAAGGATTATCTCTTTGTAAACCAGGCTGGCTTGAAACTCACCACCCCCCCCACCCCTTGTGTCAGCCTCCCATGTGCTGGGATTACAGGTATGTGCTGCCAAGAGGCTGTTTCTTATTTTATTCAGCTAAAGGTTTTCATCTCCCATCTTGTTAGACATTAAACCATAATTGTAAACACAGGGCTAAATTTTTAAATTAAAATTTATCCAATTTTTTTGTTGTTTGATAAATTCAAAATCTGAAAGGGAGATATATAAAGAAACATATAAAGAAAAATCTATAAAGGACGTAGGGTATCTATCTACCCTGGGACACCTCTCAGAGATGTCCTTCTGGGTCTAGGCCAATATGGCTGACTGCAGAAGTGATCCCAGTTCTTTCCCTCCTTGAGTCAATACCTTGTTGCTCGGTGACTTTGCCGCTTCTGCCTGGAGAGTTGTGTTTGACTCCTTAGTCCTTGATGTAGGCTAGTCTCTGTCAGGCTATGGTTAGTGGGACTGGGACCAAGTGCTGGTTCTGAGCCTCAGTGTCATGTGCTTCCGTCCTCTCCCTCTGAAGCAGGCTAAGCTACGACAGACAAACAAGCCCAGGCTTAGCTTGGAGGACGAGAGACTACGGAAAGCAAATCACCCAAGCATGCCTGGAAGCTGTGAGATCAAGGATTCTGGATGTGTTTGATGAGGAGTTAGGGAACCAGGGTGAGCAGAGGAGAGAGTGGGGAGAAATGAGCTGGAGGGGTGGTTGGCAGAGGGGTGGCTGGGAGCCTGGTCAGCCACGAGGGGAAATTACACCTGTAGAATAGCAATGGTTGAATACATATGCAAATTACTATATAGATGCGGGCATGAATGACCAAACAGGGGTCGGGTCAGGGCTCTTAGCTGATGAAAAGGGCGGCAGCTGCTTGGCGACAAAACTTGTCTGGGACTTGACTCAAATTCCATATTGCTCAGTGTCAGACTCTGCCAACAGTGAGCAAAGCTGGCGAAGGCCAAGTGGGTGTCTTAGTTAGGGTTTCCACTTTGGTGAAGAGATACCGTAACTAGGACAACTCTTAGAAAGGATAACATTTAATTGGGGCTGGCTTACAATTTTAGAGGTTCAGTCCATTATCATCATGGCGGGAAGCATGGCAGCATGCAGGCAGACGTGCTGGAGGAGCCGAGAGTTCTACATCTTGATCTGCAGGCAGCAGAAAGAGACTGTGTGCCACATTGGGAATAGCTTGAGCATTTATAATCTCAAAGCTCACCTCCACAGAGACACAACAACAAGGCTACACTTCCTAATTGTGCCGCTCCCTATGGGCCTAGCATTCAGGCGCGTGAGTCTATGGGGTCATACTTATTCAGCCACCCTAGTGGGCAAGGCCTGGAATCCATCTAGCCTGACGCCTGCTGTTTTCTCTTTGGATACAGGATTCTCCGTGTACTGAGGAGTTCTTGTATTGATTGTTGACCTCTGACACATGCGTGTGGGGGTTCACATGCATGAGAAGAGAGAGCAAGCCCTGGTATGAACACACTTTGCTATCTACTCCACCTACGCCATTGTTAGCTCTCCATTAGCCCCAAAATGTCCCAAGGTGAGTCCAGATGCAAGAAAATGAGAAATGGCTCCATTCCCCCTTCGCTGTCTTTATTTTTACTTAAACAATCCTGCCAAGGATTTTACAAGTATTTACTTCATCATTTTGTGTGTGTGTGTACTTGTGTGTGTGTGTGTGTACGTGTGTGTGTGTGTGTGTGTGTGTGTGTGTGTGTGTGCATGTACCAGTACCCACTGAAGCACCCACTGATGATCTCTGTAGAGACTTCTGTGTGAACGCTAATGGTTTTGCATTTGCCGGTAAGGCAGCGAATCTCAGAGAACAGGTCCTCATCTTGGTGGTTGCTCCTACTGCCTGGTCTTAAAGGCTTGCTATACACTACACTCAGCTTCTCCCTTGTGTGACCCTCAGGACTCTATGCTCACTACTTTTGGGTTATTAGTTTATCGCACCAGTGGACATTTGGCTTATCTCATCTTTAGATTTGACTTGAGGTTCTGAACCAGTTCATACCTTCCTATATCCCTGAGACCACAGGTCAGAAAGAGTGTCACACGAGGAAGGGCATGTTTCCCTCCAGCTTTTTGGCACTTAAGTTATGGTAGTGGTGGTGTCAGGGCATGAAGAGCCTCAGCAGGTTCCAGAAATAGGTTTTGTGATATCAGATGTGGTGACGTCATGGAGAAATGGAGATGAGATACTCCAGCTAAAGACCCCTCAGTCAAATTTTGAACCATACCATAAACAAGCCCTGCCTTTGGTCAGGATGGAAGGGTGCCTTCTATGAATCCCTCCAGTTAGAATGAGCTGCACATGGAAGTGAGGATGGAGTCTAATATAACCAAGGCTGGCCCATGGTGAAGCATAGTCTGTTCCCCAACTCCTGCTCATCCTGTCTCATCTCCTAAGTTCTGGGATTGTAGGCATGAATCGCCACACCTGGTCAGCTCTATTTCATCTCTACGGCTCCAGGGCAAGATTCTTAAACTGGGCTCCAACTCCTTCCTCATCTTCCCTAGGATGAGTCTTTTGATTTTCAGTTTCCCACTGTGAGAGGTTCTCAGGGATGCTGAGCCCAAACTGACTCCACATTTGGGTGATAGTAAGGCAAGTTCTATGAGATGGGAAGGCTTTGTCACCCTGAAACTGGGGTACAGCAGGGCTTCTTTACTGTCTTGGTTTTGTTTGCATTTTCTCCCAGGTGTCAACAGATTCAAGGACAGTAAAGTAGCTGAGCATATGGGCCGCAGAAATGGAGAGTAGGGATGGACTTGAGAGATATTTAGGGTTAAAATGGACGCTGGAAGAGGGACTGCAGAGGGGACGAGGGGGTGGAGAGGGAGGAGGAAAGGGTGGGGTTGGAGGCAGGACATGTCAGGAGATCCAGCATCCTCATAGCTCATTCTCACAGAGATACCTCAAACTGTATATTTGAGAGATGGTTGGCCCATGTGGAGAGACAGGTTCTTAGTGCAGAAAGGACAGATTTAGGGGGCCAGGTGGAGGTGGCACACACATTTATTCTCAGTACTTGGGAGGCAGAAGCAAGTTAATCTCTGAGTTTAAGGCCAGCCTGATCTACAAAGCTAGTTCCAGCACAGCCAGGGCTACGTAGAGAAATCCTGTCTTGAAAAACCAGGGGAAGAAAAAGAATAGATTTGGAACCTGGAAAAGACTGAAAGGGAGGAAAAGAGGGGAAAAGCTCTGGAGGGAGAAGGGGAGACAGGGTCAGAGACAGATAAATACCCATAAACTCTCCTTCCTCCATTACTGACAAGGATTGAGTTCTTTTTAGGAGACATAAACTTTTTACAGCATCTTTTTAAAGTGCTTTCATATTTTAGTTGAATTGCTGTTGAAAGACATAGTTTTAAAATGCATAATATGATCTCTACCCCTTTAAAGCAGAATTCCCTAAAATCAATTTATCCTTAAAAGACTCTTTTGGCTAGATTGAGAGAAATCCCAAGCATAAAGGAAAGTCAGAACATCATATAATAAACCCCACGAACTAACAAACAGCCACAACAGCTCACAGCTAACCTCGATTTACCTATACCCCACTCCCCTTCATTCCATGCTATGAAAATTTACCTCTGTTCTGTGGACCCAAGGTGACCTTTATGAACGTCCTCACACACACATGAGTGCTGGCACTTTCTGATGTATTCCCTACAGCTGCCTCCTTACCTTCACCAGGACTTTCCCTAGGCTCGCTGCCTGCAATCTAGTCTAGAATGGTATACAACTGGAGCAGTTGTGATGTTCTGTGCTAAATAAAAGCACATGGAACTGGAGATTTTCTGTGATGGTTAATCACGAATGTCAACTTGATTGGGTTTAGAGTCACCTAGGAGACACAGCTTTGAGTGTGCCTGCAAGGGCTTTTTTCAGAGATTTACCTGATGTGGGAAGAGCCACTCTGAATGTGGGTGGCGCCATCCCATGGGCTGAAGTCCTGGACTGAGTAAAAAAACCTGAAAAAGAGAGGCTGTGGAGGTGGGTAAAGGGTTTGCTGTGCAAGAATGAGAAACTGAGTTCAAATTCTCCACACCTAGGAGCCAGATGTGGCAGGGTGCATCTGCAACTCCAGCCGCGGTGGAGGGAGACACACAGGCCCCACAGGCTTGCTGGCCAGACACTCATGCAGAAAGGGCAAGCTACAGGGTTAGTGAGAGACCCTAACTCAAAGAATAAGGTAAAGAGTAATAAAGGACACACCCCACACCAACCTCTGGCCATCACATGTGCATACAGGGCGAATGCACCTACCACCACTTGAGCCTATAGGATAAATGTATACCCCCTACCATGTGTATTCAGGGTGAATGTACCCCCCCATGAGCATACAGGGTAAATGTAACACCCCCCCCCATACACATGTGCACACAAGGATGAGTGTACCCTTACCCCCCACCCACATGCTTAAAGATAAAGAAAGGCCAGCTGAGTGCCAGGATCCACCCTCTGTCCTGGCTGTGGGTGCTGTGTGACCAGCTGCCACTGCTCCCATGCTTTCCTCCTTGATGGACTAGATGCTCAAACCGTGAGCCCAGATAGATCTTCCCTTCCTTAAGGAAGGAACTGTTAGGTACTTCATTGACACAGCAATGAGAAAAGAAACAAATATACTTTCCTACCTTGATTTTGATTCTGGGTTTGTCTGGGCCATTCATAAGATATTTCTGGAGGACTATAATTTAGGATTTTTTTAAAAAAAAAACTCTCAAAGGTGGGGGCTATTTTATTGTATTGTCCTGTGGTATTTTATTTTCTTTTTAAAAATAAAGCCATCATTCTCAAATGCAAATAAATGGAAAACACTCATTTTTTTTTTTTTGAAGGATGATTTTGAGACAAAAACGAGAGATTCTAAGTACACGGAACACAACCTTGATTGGATGATGAGGTCCAGTTTGTTTGAAGCTTCAGCACTATCTCTGTGCTTTTGCTCAAGGGTCGTTCTGAGAAATTATATTCCGCTTTAGACCAAATGGCTTTAGACGGTTTCTGCATTTGCCACGCAGAGAGGGGAACTGTAGGTTGCCAGGTCAACCAGATAACCCTGCCTGATACTGTGACCAGCCGGTGTATGTGACATTGTGTCTGCAACATACGTTTTCTAGAGAAGTGAGTAGCCTCCTGTGCTGGCAGTGGGCTTCCTGAGTCTTCAGTGGCAGGCTCTGAGGATGAAGATGTGGGTAAGGTGCATAGAGCTGGGGGCACAGTGGCAGGCCATGAAGACCAGGAGAGGAATTTCATGGGCTTTTAGAGTCAACAGGGTACCCCTTTCTTCTGGAATCTTCTAGAACTTACCAGTACTCTCTGGAATCACATAGGGAGTGGGTATGGAGAGTAAACATTCTATGGGTTTGTTTTTTTTTTTTTAACTATCTAAAATTAAATGGTAATGACTAGGCTACGGAGGCTGGTTGGCTCACCTCCTCTCCTTTCTGACCACTTGGAATCTGCCTTCAGCATTTTCCTTTATGCACAAACCTTTGGTGACAACATATCTTTTGGGATGAAACCAAAGGCACACCGTCAATCCTAACTCTGTGAGTACTCAAACCTCACTTCTCTTGGGGGAACAGAGCCACACTGAGAACCAGGTGTGTGGCCACTGCAGTTGTGATTCCCGCACTGTGTGTGTGTGTGGGGGGGGGGGGCGCCTAGGAGGTGCTGACTGAGTCAGGAGAGTTTCTAATTCCAAGATAGCCATGGCTGCACAGTGAGATCTTATCCAATAAAGCCAAATTGTCAACTTTGGTGGGAGCTTATATTTCCATGTTGTGGGATGTCGGCAGGGCTAGGATAGTGTATGTGTAAGAGTGAATGAGTGTTTGTGTGTTTGTGTGTGTGCAGACAACAGCCTTGTTTAAGAAGAATCAGCTACACTTGACTGCCTTTGGTACCCACTGACTTCGGGCTCTGGGCTGTCTGAGGTCAGTACACAGTAGAGACGATTTTGTAAACACAGGCAGCGGCTCAAGGTCAAGTTTCTGGAGTGGTTTAATCCACTGTAGCTTCATGTTCTACAGATTTAGAAGAATATCATCAGCTGAAGTCCAGCCCGTTTTTTTTTTAAATCTCAAACATCACAGATTTAATGCAGAGAGAGACAGAGATGACACATCTTACTTGGCTGTTATCTTAAAAATAATCAATGCCTATGTAGCTGCGGGTTTTCCCACATGGAACTAGGACATTTCTCACCTATGTTCCTGCTCCTTTGCAGATGTTTACAACAACAACTCAACCTCAAAAGGTTAAAACAACCTTCTTTTCAGCAAGGTGGTACAGTTTGCTGTTCACAGTCCTGCCTGCCCTTGTCTGAGGACCCTCTCCTTCAAGGAACTGGAGATACGTTTTTATACTTAAGATCTCATTCTCTTTAAAAAAAAAAAAAAAAGATGTTTTTTTCTTTAAGAAAAAAAAAATCCCACCCATACGTTGTTAAAAGAATAAAGATGAAAATCTGATAAAGCAGGTTAAAAATAGTCATATTGTCTGTCTAAATGGGACACTCCCAGTTAGCACCCCAAGGATGTAACTGATTCTCAATAGTGCTCTGCTGTGGTGTTTTGAATAAGAATGGCCTCCATAGTCTCATATACTCGGATGCCTTGGTCCCCTATTGGTGGAATTGTTTGGGGAGGATTAGGAGATGTGGCCTTGTTGAAGTGTATCTCAGGGCAGGCTTTAGAAAGACTTGTGTCTTTCCCAGTATGTTCTTTGCCTCTTGCTTGTGGATCAAGATGTGAACTCTTCCCTGTTCCTGCCTGCATGGCTTTGCTCTGCTGTCATGGACCAACTTTCTGAAACCATAAGACCAAGTAAACACTTTCTTCTATAAGTCGCCTTGGTCATTGTGCTTTGTGATAGCAATGGAACAGTAAGTGATGCAAATACAAGTTCGTCTCCCATCTTCTTAGTTAACTTGGCGGCATACCTCTCAGCCATTAAGGAAATCTTGATCTTAGCCTTAGTTAGGGGCATGGTTCAGCGATGTAGTACTTGTCTAGCATGTGTGAGATCCTGAGTTCAATCCCTAGCCACCCCCAGCCCCTACTGATCTAAACAATTGGGCACCAGTCACAATTGTCAAGACACTTAATGCAAGTTGCTTTGGTCTTAAGCTTGACTTATTCAAGGTTTGCTTTCCATCATTAAAGTTGTTAAGCGTGGTTTTCTTCTACCTCAAATAATGGTAAACAGTATGAGCCTATATTACGGTTTTATTTCCTTGTGAATGTGGAACTTCAGTCACACACCTCTCATCTTCCAGGTGTGTGCTGCTGGCACCTAGAGGACCAGGTGAGTGTGAGTGGGTACAGATTCAGCCCAGCTTCCGTGAGAGCAATTCAGCACTGCAGGTCAGTCTCTGAAAGTTGAAGTGCCAGCATGAAGCCAACAATATCCATCCGTTCATCCATCCATCCATGATCCATTCACACATCCATCTGTCCATCCATCCTTATGTATCATCCACCCACCCACCCATCCTTCATCCATATATATATCCATCCTTCATCCATGCATCCTTATGTATCCATCCATCTATCCATCCTCCCATCCATCCTTCATCCATCCATCCATCCTTCATCCATTCATCCTTGTGTATCCATCTGTCCATCCATCCATCCATCCATCCATCCATCCATCCATCATCCATCCATCCTCATCTATACACTCATCTATCCAGGATCCCAAGTATAACTTTAATTTTTTTCAAAACCTATTTTTAATGATGGTTCTTAAATGCTTTAACTTCCCTTTTAGTCCGCCACCCATCAGAGGTAGTGGGAAAGAAAGGATATGGAGGTGGGGGTGGGGCTAGTGGACCTGTTTAAAAAAGTAGTGCCAGGATGGCAAACACAAAGCAGCAGCAGTGGCATTACCTAGCAGAGACAGCCAGGCCTCTGCCTTGGCAGCAGTCATCAGGAGGGACCAGGAGGAACGCCAAGGGACATTCTCGGCTGTGTCTCTCTCAGGGAAACTAAGATCAGCGAAGACTCAAGACCCACAAGCGTTGCGCAGCTAGCTCTATAAGCAAGCCTAGCTCAGTCCCTGTCACTGTCTGTCGAGGCCTTTTTATAGTTCCTTCAAACATCACGTGACCTCCATGTGTTTTTTTTTCCCATTTTTTATTAGGTATTTAGCTCATTTACATTTCCAATGCTATACCAAAAGTCCCCCATACCCACCCACCCCCACTCCCCTACCCACCCACTCCCCCTTTTTGGCCCTGGCGTTCCCCTGTACTGGGGCATATAAAGTTTGCGTGTCCAATGGGCCTCTCTTTCCAGTGATGGCTGACTAGGCCATCTTTTGATACATATGCAGCTAGAGTCAAGAGCTCCGGGGTACTGGTTAGTTCATAATGTTGTTCCACCTATAGGGTTGCAGTTCCCTTTAGCTCCTTGGGTACTTTCTCTAGCTCCTCCATTGGGAGCCCTGTGATCCATCCATTAGCTGACTGTGAGCATCCACTTCTGTGTTTGCTAGGCCCCGGCATAGTCTCACAAGAGACAGCTACATCTGGGTCCTTTCGATAAAATCTTGCTAGTATATGCAATGGTGTCAGCATTTGGATGCTGATTATGGGGTGGATCCCTGGATATGGCAGTCTCTACATGGTCCATCCTTTCATCTCAGCTCCAAACTTTGTCTTTGTAACTCCTTCCATGGGTGTTTTGTTACCAATTCTAAGGAGGGGCATAGTGTCCACACTTCAGTCTTCATTCTTCTTGAGTTTCATGTGTTTAGCAAATTGTATCTTATATCTTGGGTATCCTAGGTTTGGGGCTAATATCCACTTATCAGTGAGTACATATTGTGTGAGTTCCTTTGTGAATGTGTTACCTCACTGAGGATGATGCCCTCCAGGTCCATCCATTTGCCTAGGAATTTCATAAATTCATTCTTTTTAATAGCTGAGTAGTACTCCATTGTGTAGATGTACCACATTTTCTGTATCTATTCCTCTGTTGAGGGGCATCTGGGTTCTTTCCAGCTTCTGGCTATTATAAATAAGGCTGCTATGAACATAGTGGAGCATGTGTCCTTCTTACCAGTTGGGGCATCTTCTGGATATATGCCCAGGAGAGGTATTGCTCCATGTGTTTTTTGCCTCAGCTGACATCACTCTGCCAATCAGCCTAAGTCCAAGGAAGCAGCCAGAAACTGCAGCACACCACCGGAAGTTTATGGTGACTTCTCTCTATGGAGTCCCAGCATATGCAGACCAATGCATGTGTGTTGTCAGCAAAGAATCACGTGTCCTTTCATGTGCTTGCTTTAGTAGAACATCCTTTCACCCGTGTCTGCTTCAGCCAAACATTCCTTCAGGAGTCTGCCTGAGCCTTATACTTGTGTCCACTTCACCTAAATGTTCCTTCATGACTTTGCCCCAGCAAAACACCATCCAACACAACTGACTTTCCAAAGAACCTTTTAAGTTTCCACTTTACCAAAGAATATTGAACAAGACCTATTTTAAATAGAGTGCAGTTTGATTGCTTGGAAAGGCAGATACCATTTAAATCACAGGGCACGTGAGTAAATTTTAGAGATTCCTTATAGGGGTTTCATCTATCTACAGTCAAAGGAATGCATCTGAAGTGTATGTCTTGATGACTGTTTACAATTGTGTACAACTGAGTGGCTACCAGGATGATAAAGATACAGCAATTTTCTGTCAGCTGAGAAAAGGTCCTAGCTTACCTACATCCTGTTCCCCTCACCCTGCCTAGAGATAACTACCATTCTGACTTGTCTACATAAATCAGTGTGCTTCAGAGGGTACTGGCCTCTTTCACTCAAACTCTCAACTGTGAGAGTCATTTTTATGTCGCCACGTCACTGGCTCGTCCCATCTCACTGGTCTGATTTATTGAGGAACATTATTTTCTTATGTGGGCTCAGGTTTTATCTCTTTTTCTGTTAGTGGAGATTCCAGTAGTTTCTAGCCTTGGACTATTTTGCATAAAGCTGCCAGAACACTCAAGTACAAGTCTTTTGATGTATACTCGTTTGTTGTTGTTTTCTTGCGCCATAATCTTATTATCACAGTCATGGGTAGCCTGGAACTCACTATGTAGCTTAGGCTGGCCTTGAGCCCTCTCACCAACCCTCCTGCCTCAGCTTCCCATGGGCTGGCATTATAGGGGTGTGCCAGCACTTCTGTCTTTAGTGTGAGTTAAATTTAGGACAATAGAGTCAACACATTCTTAGCTATTCAGTGTGAAGGTTGATAGGATTTTGAGGTTGGCTAAATGTGAGTGAACCTTCTGAGCTGCTGTACCTCATCTGGATGGTCACATTCTCTGACGCTTAGTGGAGGAATGGGTTAACTCTGCCAGGTGCTAGGTGCCACCTCTAGATTGTTTATAGATGGGTTTCTTCCAGGAGGGGAGGCTCCTAATGGAGTGTGCTGGTTAGTTTTTGTCAACTTGACACAAATTGGAGTCACCTGAAGAAGAGGGAGCCTCAGCAGAGGAACTCCCTCCATCAGATTGACCTGTGGGCATGTCCATGAGGCATTTTCTTGATTAAAAACTGATGTGGGAGGGCCCAGCCACTGTGGGTGGGGTCACCCCTGGGCAGGTGGACCTGGGTTCTATAAGAAAGCAGGCTGAGCAAGCCAGTAAGTAGTATTCTTCCATGACCTCTGCTTCTGTTCCTTCCTTTAGTTTCCTGCCTTGAATTTCTGCCCTGACTTCCCTCAGTGATGGACTGGGACATGTAAGCCAAATCTTTCTTCTCAAAGACCATTGCTTTACCATTGCTTTATCTCATAGACCAAATAGCTCTATCATAGCTATAGAGAACACTAATGAGGACTCAAACCTCACTGTTGTTGGGGAACTGGAGACCCTTATGTGAGATCCTCATCTATGGAAGAGACAGGACAGCTTGCCCAAGTGTAGGGGATCCCTCATCTTTTGTTGGACTGACTCAAGAGTCTGAGTAGTAGAGAAGACAGAGCCATCGCTGCCCTGTGTCCGGTTGTCAGAGTTTCCAGGCCAGCAGATCTTTGGTACCCAGAACTCTCATCTTGTTGGTTCAGTGTGTGTAGCAACATGCAAGGCCAGTGTCTCGTGACAGGCAGTTTAATTTTACCTGCCTGCTGTGAGCTACACTCACCATCCTGGAGAATTGCAAAGTGGAAATTGTCTCTTAACACTGATAAACAGTAAGGAGGAGGGAAAAGCCCTGACAAAATATTACAACTTAATTGTATTTCTCAGCTGGGCTCAGGAAACTGGCTTCCTCCTTAGGCGAAGGGTGTTTACCAACTCTCCCAGACCCACAATAATTATTTCTTTAACCCATGGTGGGCTAGCACCTTCACCTGGGAGGGCTAGCTGAGCAAGGCCTTCTCAGGAGCTCAGCAGGGGAGTCACACCTTCATGGCTTCTGGCTGTGCCTTCTTGGCTTCTGGCTGTGGGGGTGGCAGGAGGGCGAGCTTCCCCCTGGAAACAGGGGTGGGGGAGGGAATGAGCCGAGCCTTTCTGCTGGCCTGGTTTTTCTGGTCACAGGTGTTTGCGACTCTAAATAAATGTGCGGTGTCAGGACTTAGCAGCCCATCAGCTGAGACTTATAATGAGGGCTGAGTAGGGAAATAAGATCGGTTCTCTCTGGGCGCTTGTCATTATGTTGGATGGACCCGAATTCAGGCCTAATTACAAAGCAGGGAGAACTGAGTTTGAAATTGGGAGAGACAGGGAGGAGGCCACCTGTCAGGGGACCCGTGGTTGTGGCTGTGTTTTTGGTTGGAGAGATGCCTCTATGCATCCCGGACAGATTTTAAGAACAATGCATTTTGAGTATCCGTGCAGACCGAGCATCCAGAGGTGATAGCAGCATCCAACAGTGAGCTCACAAAGGCTCATCTTGCTTTGTTTCACCTGGGTGTCATGAAACCCAGCATTTGTCTGCCCACTCATTTGCTCTCACACAAGTCAAGTAGAGTCTCGGGTCCTCACTGCAGTGTGTTGAACAGCAGCTCTCCAAAACTCTCTTTCCCTGAACCTCAGAATGTGAATATACTCGGAAGGATGCATGTGTGGTCATATCGGGCCAGGGTGGGCTCTTCATCTTGTGCAACTAGTGTCCTTTGGATGAGAGGAGAAGGTGGGCGTGGTGATGCGTGCCTATACCCTGGCATTTGTGAAATTGGTGCAGAGGATCTTGAGCTCAAGGTCACCCTGGGCTACATACACATCAAGGCCGCATCTCAAAGCAAAACAAAGAAATAGAGGAGACGCAGAGGAGAGTGTAACCATGTTGCAGCAGGGACGGAGATTGGGGCTGGGTGTCTACATGCCAAGGAGCACGGAGGGTGGTGGCCATGAAGAGCTGGGAGAGAGGCCAGCGGTAGATCCTCCAGGGGTAGATCCTCCAGAGGGAACCTACTAAGCCAACACCTTGGTAGTGGACTGTGAGAGAGAGGATGCATGTCTGTTGTTTATGCCACCCAGTTTGTGGCTTTGTGACAGCCTCCCTACAGAATACATCACTCAACCTCGCTGTTGGCATTTCATCTAGGCTCTGCCCCACAGTTATCTGGCAATAGCCAGGTATGTCTGACTCACTATTAAAGGGTCTGCTTGCCCCCTCCTCAGTCTCTTGCTCTTCCTTCTCTGTCCCTACTCTTCCCATTGCCCTCCCCCCTCTCTCCACGTGCTCATGGCCGGCCTCTCCATCTCCATCTATCTCTCTCTGTCTGCTTTTCTCTGTCTCTACTACCCCCTCAACTCCCTTCCCCATGCCCTGAATAAACTATTCTATACTCTACTGCTGTATGGCTGGTACCTCTGTATGGCTGTATGGCTGGTACCTCTGTATGGCTGTATGGCTGGTACCTCTGTATGGCTGTATGGCTGGTACCTCTGGTGGGAGGGATGCTTCGGCATGGGCCCACAGAGGCAGACCCTTCCCCCACACCATACCTTGCCTCCACCAAACATACTCCTTCCTCTTTTTCTTTTTTATAAAACCCAACACTGGCTCCCAGTCTCAGGCCCTTCCCTATCCTCATTTCTTACCAGCCCTTCCTCAGCTCAGCCTCTTGAGGGCTAGCCATGCATGTGGAGTATGCTTGGTCCTCAGGCATCTTGCCTTGCTGTCTTCTCATCTAGAATAATTCTTCTTCAGAGGGTCCCATGATTTGTCCTTGTATTTTGTATCAAATGCCACCCCTTCAGAAAGACCTGCTGTAGATATCTTATCAGAAATATCTCCACAAGGGGTGAATATAATCAGCTTATAATATGAGTGTAATTCATATACATTGGTTAGATTTCTTTCTTTCTTTTTTTTAGAATTAATTTTTTTATTAGGTATTTTCCTCATTTACATTTCCAATGCTATCCAAAAAGTCCCCAATACACTCCACCCCCCACTCCCCTACCCACCCACTCCCACTTTTTGGCCCTGGCGTTCCCCTGTACTGGGGCATATAAAGTTTGCGTGTCCAATGGGCCTCTCTTTCCAGTGATGGCCGACTAGGCCATCTTTTGATACATATGCAGCTAGAGTCAAGAGCTCCGGGGTACTGGTTAGTTCATAATGTTGTTCCACCTATAGGGTTGCAGTTCCCTTTAGCTCCTTGGGTACTTTCTCTAGCTCCTCCATTGGGAGCCCTGTGATCCATCCAATAGCTGACTGTGAGCATCCACTTCTGTGTTTGCTAGGCCCCGGCATTGTCTCACAAGAGACAGCTATATCTGGGTCCTTTCAGCAAAATCTTGCTAGTGTATGCAATGGTGTCAGCGTTTGGACGCTGATTATGGGATGGATCCCTGGATATGGCAGACTTTAGATGGTCCATCCTTTCTTCACAGCTCCAAACTTTATCTCTGTAACTCTTTCCATGGGTGTCTTGTTCCCAATTCTAAGAAGGGGCACAGTGTCCACACTTTGGTCTTCGTTCTTCTTGAGTTTCATGCGTTTACCAAATTGTATCTTATATCTTGGGTATCCTAAGTTTTTGGGCTAATATCCACTTATCAGTGAGTACATATTGTGTGAGTTCCTTTGTGATTGTGTTACCTCACTCAGGATGATGCCCTCCAGGTCCATCCATTTGCCTAGGAATTTCATAAATTCATTACTTTAAAAAAATAATATGAGTGTATAAAAATGTCATAAGGAAAACCAATCTCTTGCAATTACTATATGCTAATGAAAGGGAGAAAAAGAAAACCAGTATCTTCTTTGTCACTCTCTATCCCTCTAGTACACTTCAGTGATTTGTGGGACTTACCATCATCAGTGAGTAAATGTGAATTACTTTTCTAGCCCCTCCAACCAGCCTGGAAGCTTCAGGCAGGTTAGTGCCTTGTTACTGCAGTATCCACAACATGATTCCATGTGAATGTTCAATAAGTATTTATTGTCAATGGTGCCATGCCAGGCAGGCACAAGTCAAGTTGGTTTCTAGACTTTCCATCTTCACAGTGCATGCTATGGAGATGCTCTGAGGTGCTCTGAGGGAGGAGAGGACGAGAGGTCACACGGTTTGAGGGATCAATATGACTTTCTTGGACAAGTGGTGTTTGGGATTTGATTGTGGAGCCGGGGCTTGACCAAGTAGAAGGCAGGGTAGAATGTTTGAGAAAGTGGAGAAGGTGGGTGGGGCTGGGAGTCTGAAAGCCAGGCTGGACTCACTGAAGTGCAGTCTGCTTGTTGGCCAGGCAGAGATCGGGATGAGCCAGAATAAACCCTTCTCCCCTCGCCTTGCTTCTTGTCATGTCATAGTGAGAAAAGTAAAATTACAATAGGCTACCATTGAATACATGAATCTCCAGCTCCAGACTCCCAACTTCTTAGTACCGTAAGTAATCACAGCCCCACCACATGTAGAATTAGGTGGTGGGGTTGCATTTCTGGTGGGCCCTTGTGGGAGTGTCTCCCCAGTAGACACCACCTAGAGAGCCTTACTCCTAGAAGTATTTTCTCTCCTTTACTCTACCTATGTGATGGCCTTGTGGAGAAGAGTCTGTCTCAGATGTTCAGGTAACCCTTCCCTTCCTGAGGTTCCTCTCTGATTTTCCCTCCTTACTCTCCATACCTGTATCTGAGCCTGTGTTTCCCCTCTACCCTTTTCCCCCTCTTCCATAGCCCAAGAAGCCCTCAAGGCTATAGAGACTTCTGGAACCTGGTTCAGGATTTGCATTAGAGACTATCCCCACCATTCCTTTTGTCCCTTGTCCTTGCACTGGAGCAAAACTAGCTTCTCTTTTTGAGATAACAGGTTTGGCCATTGTTATCTGGCTATATTATATAATAGGCTGAAAATGCTGTTTGTGAGCCTTTGTTAGCCAAGACAGGACCAACATGGACGCCTTCTTAATTATGCGCCATTAATGATGTACTAACTGCAGTTGGGGGACACTGCTGTTTTAGTCCCCGCTTTAATTCTGTGCCTTGTTGTTAGAAAACGCTAATGAGTCCAGAAATTCTCAAAGGTCATAATCTGAATACATTTCCTTTTCTTTTTAGGGCAATGGGAATAGGATTTAAAACAATGAAATGAAATTTACTTCATCATTTGGCTGAGCACATCCTCGCTAATGATACTGAGGCATGCATTCATTCACTGGTCATTTGGACACATCTGAGCATGCCACATTTCTTGCCCTGTTTCTGAATTCTGCACAGGTGTGTGTGTGTGTGTGTGTGTGTGTGTGTGTGTGTGTGTGTATGTGTGTGTGTGATAGTTGCTTATCCTATTGATTATGAAAAATAACTGGAAAAAAAGTCCACCCAAATCCTTACGATATGAAAAGTGCAAATTTAGCAGGAGCAGCATTGAATTTTCCAGGGAGTCATTTATCATCCTTAGAAAGTTTTGGTTCTTTGCAAATAAAGGAGAGAAAGGAGTGGTAATTGTCCCCCTCAGCTAATTGACGGAACTGTGTCAGGAAACGGAGGCATTTCAGCGCTGCCTCCGATGATGACATTTGAAGGTTGTTCCAGTTCTCTCTGCTCTCCTAAATTAGGCAATCATTATTTCCCCGTGAATCTTTTTAATCTAATGGTGGCTTCTCACTGCAAACCCCTCCATTAGTTTCAAGATCCAGGTGGGAACGTGGAAACAAAACGGGGAATGTCGGAAAATAGTTTGGTCGGTGGTGTGGGATGCCTGAGTTTTACGGTTCTGTCCATCAGTTGGATAGAAAGCGGCATCTGTTTAAATTGCAGCCAGGGGAATTGGAGTTATCTGTTAAGAAGGGCTTTTTAGTTATTTTAAAGCAGCCCAGCAGGTTTGAAATGCCTCTGGATTCCGAGGATAGAAGAGTCCACATTGTATTGGGAAAGCAGAAGGCTGGAAGTTAGAAATGGCAGACAGTGGTGTTTAAGCCATTTCCCTCTTCAGGTGACCTCCATGGGGACAGGAGGCTCCATTGACTTTCAGGGTTAATAACAAGCATCCCCCCCCCAAGCATGTTTTTCAGATGGAGGTCTTACCCTGGGCCTTCTGATGAGATGCTAATGAGGGGAGGGCTGGATTAAGAAATTCAATGCTCAGTTGACATCAGACATCATCATCCAAATGCCAATTTGAGATGGAGACAGTGCAGGCTGGCTGTTGATAAAACGGTACTTCCTCAGCAGGACAGACCAACAGCCATCCTTGGTGGCACTTGGAGAACAGCTAGCTTCCCTGGGATAATGACCACATAATTCCAAGGTTATTTGATATTCCAGGGACAGCAGCTGCTGTGTCATTGTGTGCCGCTCTGATGGAATATCTCAGACTCGGCAAGGGCTGATGGGTGGAAACATGCTGGTTTGAAGTCCTGGAGGCTTTGAGGCCCAAGCATGAGCGTCTGCTTGGGCCAAGA
Source organism: Mus musculus (assembly GCF_000001635.26). NCBI lineage: Eukaryota > Metazoa > Chordata > Mammalia > Rodentia > Muridae > Mus > Mus musculus. The sequence continues at coordinate 113,605,579 of NC_000075.6, read as the reverse complement.
GGAGGACAGATGAGATGGGTGGGGTAAGGGGAGGGGAGTAACAATGAAGTGGAGACTCAAGGGTTCTTTGGGAAGTCAGGTGTATTGGATGCTGTTTTGTTGGGGCAAACACACGAAGGATTCTTCACTAAGGACACGTGCAATTGAGCTGCATTTGTTGGGAGTCCATGGAGAGAAAAACACTAAAATACTTCTAATGATGTGCTGTGGCTTCTTGTTGCTTCCGAGGACTCGGGCTGATTGGCAGAGTGATGTCAGCTGAGACTTAAGTGCTGAAACAAGACTTGTGGAGGACACGTGATGTTTGGAGGGCATAAAAAGGACCCCACTGTCAGTGAGGTTGGGCTAGGCTTGCTCACAGAGCGAGCTGTGTAAGACTTGATGGGTCTCACATCTTCACTGACCTTTGCTTCTCTGAGAGAGGTACAGCTGAGAACTACTCCTGGCATCCCTCCTGGTCCCTCCTGGTGACTTGTGCTGAGGCTGAGGCGTGACTGTCTCTGCTAGGTACTGCCACCACTGCTGACTCCTGTTTGCTATCCTGACACTACCAAACTTGAGTGCTGGTGTATCCATGAAGTGTTTGTGAGTGGATCGAGCTGCCACTGTTGACCTGTGAACCGAACTGCTGATTTCCTGACAACATGGATGGGAGTTGCTCCAAAGAACTATTTCTAAACAGGTCCACTTCCCCCAAATCCTTTCTTTCCCACTATCCTTGGTGGGTGGTGGTCTAGAAGGGAGGTTAAAGCATTTAAGAACCATCATTAAACGTAGACTTTGAAAAACTGAAAGTTATACCAGCAACTATTGGCTGTATATAAATCTGAGAGGAGCAAGGCCCCAGAAGGTTGTCCACCCTGCTCTCACAGGTAATGATGGCTCTGTCCAGTTTAGGAGTGCAATGGCCAACGGTCACATCACAGTCAGAGCCCATGTTCCATACCATGAATTTATTCTTTAGTAAGGAACCTGCTCAAATGATAATGGTATTGGCTCATTCATAAGGCAGACAGCGCTTGTGGGCAAGTCACTTCTTCAAGGCCCTAGTTCTTTACTGTGTTGCATGGGTGATTAAATGTCAACCTGAATTTGGGAATGTACAAGCATTCAAACCATGGCGGTGACAGTTGCTGTCTATGCTCAGGCAAGCCCTTGAAGGTTTTTCTGCCTTGGAATGTCTTCCTACTGCATCCTCTCTCCTGTTGATGTTCCTCAAAGCAGCTGTCAGCAAGAGCAGGTAACATCAGTAATTGTGAAGAGGAAGCCAAATACACCCAACAAGTGCGTGCTGGGACACCGTGCTACCTGTTCCTTCTGCCTTCTTGAATTTCTTATAACAGGTAGGGAATGAGAGCAGATCTCTGTGGAGTTTAAAAAAAAAAAAGGAAAATATTGCTTAAAAGTAAATGACTGGGGCTGGCAAGATAGCTCAGTGGGTAGAAGTGCCTGCTGGGTGAGCATGAGGACCCAGGGACAAAATCCTTGCCTCTGACTTCAGTGCTGTGGGGGGAGGTCGGGGGAGCAGGAGGGTTGCTGGAGCCTGCTTTCTGCCAGTCTATTCTAGGTTCAGCCGGAGAGGCCCTGCCTCAAGGGAATAAGGCAGAGAGTAACAGAGAAGGACACCTGCTGTCCTCCGATGGCCTCTACACATGTGCACACATCTTATGCGCATGTGCAAACACATACACACACACACACACACACACACACACACACACACACACACACACCAGTGACGTGTGCATACCCTTAAATTATTCAAGCAAGGAATGGTGAAATATGCTGTAATCTCAGCAGCTGGAAGGCCGAGACAGGAAATTCATGAGCTAGCCTGGGCATACATACACTGTCTACAAGTAAGTTTAAAAGTTTAAAATAAAATCCATTTAAAAAGCCATTTTGAGAGAGAAAAAAAAAAAGCTGAGTGCAGTGGCTCACCCCATTCATTCCAGCCTCCTAGAGGCAGAGGCATGCAAACCTCTTTGATTTTTGAGGCCAGCCTGGTCTACGTACGCTAGGTCCAGGCCAATCAGGTAGTAAGACACTGTCTCAAAACAACAAACAAACAAACCCCCAAAAACAAACATTAGTTTTTTGTTCTACAAAGTCAATTTAACTATATGTCATCTCCCTTTTTCTTTTTTTCTCCATTTTCAAATTGCCTTTGTGTCCCTTGGGGTAGGTTCCATGTTTGGTGATAACATGTTGCCCTCTGAAGTTATCATAGAAGAGGGCCAGATGGCTGAAGAGCTAGCTGATGCCTTGTCCTCGGTTGGGTTTTTTGTTCTTGTTCGTCTGTCCTCTGCACAGGAACCGCACCGAGGATGCTTGATGCTGGAGCGTAGCAGGGACAATGGAGGAGTTCTTTATTTCTACTCTTACCACCCCACCTCTGTTCCCTTTTAATACAACTTTGGCATTTAGGGGCCATGCCCACCAGGAACCGAGTGCACATTAATTGCAGGCGAGTCTCCAGTGGGCACGTCGGTATGTGCAGTTGTCAGCAGAAGAACAAGTGGGATTTCACTTCTGTGTCTAGCTTTGGTAGCACGACTCGTCTTCCTAGCCTACAACTAAAACATGGTTGTTAAAACGGTAACATGATATTTAGAGGGTAATTTTGATCAAGGCTGTCATAATTTTCTTTCCTGAGTAAGTCTGTCTGTTCTTTGTTATATCTCTAATTATCCTGACACTTTTTTAGGAAAAAAAAAAAGGTGGGCTAGAGGTTATTTAAATACGAACCGAAGGGTTGACACCAGCGGGGAGGGAATGACTTTGATTTTCTAACATGTATTTTAATGTCATATGAGCTTATGGCTTATTTCCTCTCCTGAAGGCTCGCACTATTGTTGTTATTCTTCCTCGTGGAGGAAGAAAGTCGAGCTCAGAGTCGAGCTCATCCCCTCTGTCCCTATCTAGGCTCCGAGAAACCTAACGTAGGATGACTCCTCAGTTCTGATGCTCAGCAGCGATGGGGCTAGGGGTGTAGATCAGTGACGACCCCCTTGCTGTTTCAGACTGGTGCCTTAGAGCATCAAAAACCATGGCTGTCACCATGAGAGCAGCTGGACTCCCTGCAAGTAATCCTCAAGATTGGGTCTGCTTATGATCCCTTGTAGCCAGAGGGGCTGGAGAGGGTCATTACTCTCCAGTTGCTTGGTCCTGCATCCCCTCTCCCCTACACTCCTGTCCCAGCTTATGTTCTTCTGGGAGGAGCTGGAATGTAAACAGGGTGGGACCTTAGCAGAAGGGGACTCAGTCTGTGCAGCTATGAGGATGTCATTATCCATACTAGGGCAGGACATGTGATAATATGGTTGGTTTGGGGTCATCCATGAATTTTATTTATTTATTTATTTATTTATTTATTTATTTATTTTCTAAACAGGGTGTCTCTGTTTACAGGGCTCTCTAACAGAGCCCTGGCTGTCCTTCAACTCACTCTGAAGACCAGACTGGCCTTGAACTCACAGAGATCCCCCCACCTCCAAGTCTTGGAATTAAAGGTGTGTGCCACCGCACCTGACTTACACCCGAGAGTCTTATAAGCAAGCTCAATACGTTCCTTGGTTCACCGGTCATCAGTCTAGCCTTGTGTGGAATTGGTCTGTTATTGGTATCGTAATTGAGGGGAGCAGGTCTTTATTTCTCCCCAGGAAAAGTTGAGGCAATACTTGCCTGTCATGTGCAAGCCCCTTAATTCTATTACACACACACACACACACACACACACACCCCACCTCCACTATTACCAGTGGCAACAGCACTGTCACACTCCTTATCTAACCCTGGCTGGGCTCCCTGCAGCTGCAGCCTGCCTCAGGTTAGGAAGTCAGCAGGGAGCCTCCAGCGACTTGGCTTTTTTCACACCACTTTCGGGATCTCTATTAACTTAACTCACTAAAAATAACCCCATAGAACTGCTGAGCAGGCCAGAGAAACCGCAGGCCCGCGAAGCTGGCTATTGTTCACATTGGTCAGAACTATGGACCCCTTCTTAGGGCTGCCTGCTGTTTGACCCTGAAGCTCATTAGCAATGTTTGTGCATCTGTGGGGCCAAGAGACATGAGTACAGGAGGCCTGGTTTGGAGAAGGCAGGAGGTTGCTCTAGTTGCAGAATTCTGTCCACCAACCCAGAGTTCTCTTTTCTTCTGTATTTATGCAGCTTTTGCGTGAGCCTGGGTTAGACCAGCCTTTCCCTTCAAGGAACATTCTTTGCTGAGAACAGAGGTAACTCTTACCTTGACCCCACCTCCCCCCACCAGCTGCCATTATACAAGATTGCTCTTGACAGAATATCATGGTGGCCTTACATTGAGCCCTGGTTCCACCTATGTTATTGAGCCATCCCCTACTTCATTTTAGACTAATTTAGTGGAGACAAAATCTCATGTTACCCCGGTTGACCTCAAAGTCACTATGTAGCAGAGGATGGCCTTGTACTTCTGATCTTCCTGACTGCACTCTCCTGACTGCTAGGATTGCAGGCATGCACTGCTTTATGTGGTGCTGGGGATTGAACCCACAGCTTCGAGCCTGCTAGGCAAGTGCTAGCCACCAACTGAGCCCCACATTCCTCATTTGTGAAATAGGAATGGCCACTGAATTTGCTGTCTCTCTACCCGGGTGGTTGTAAATTCAGGTGGGACAGAACTAAAAGCAGTCAGGTGAGATGGAAATAGCTCTAGTTATCATTCTCGCTGCACATGCAGTAGTGCGTTAGCTGAGTTTAAACAACAACACTTGACCAACTATATGCTCTGAAATGGAAATTTCATGTGGCTTATGCTAGTATATTAGCATGAGGTTTGGGGGTCTTCTCACCTCCCTTAAATATCCGTGAGAGACAGAAAGACCATAAACATTCTTATTTTTGCATCTGGGGGAATGTAGGTTCAAAAGTTGCTCGCTTTAAGTTGTATGGACCCCAAACAGGGAAACCATTATCCCTTGCTTTCCTGTTCTAGCCATCAGCCCTGAGGGCCTCAGCTGCAGATGAGAAACTGAAGAAAGACTGTAGCTACCAAATACTTTACTCAGTAGCTGAGCCAAGGGCAACATTGTGCATCCCAGACTCTGCTATAAAGCTCACTAGGAGTGCTTAGCCTGGCCAGCGAGCTCTTCTGAAATGACTTGATGGCAGCATTGACCTCATCACAGCTTCTGGCTGCCGAGGCTGTTGTGTGTGCTTTTTGGGTCACAGTATTCTCATTGTGCAAAGCGTGGGATAACTGGATATCTAGGGATCTGATACCCCAGCAAGGACTCCGCGCGTGCCGGTGTTTCCGCTCTGCCCTTGGGCTTGGGCAGCTTTCTCAACAACACCCTTTGAATTTCAAGCCAATGAGCTTTCACTGCAGGCAGCTGCCCTGTGCACTACAAAATATTTAGCAGTGTCCCCGATTTCTATGTAATAGATGCCAAGTTACAACAACCGTCCAGTGACAGACATGGTCAAATGGTTTGTCAGGAGGAGCGAAAGTCACCCCTAGGTGAGACTAACTTGATTCAGGATGCCTCAGAGTATTGGGTGACAGCTGAGGCTTGGCTGGATGGCTAGTGACATATTTTAAACTTTTTTGATGTGTTTGAACACACCTGAAGGAATTACTTTTTCTCTCACCTGCTCATGACAATAAGATAATTAATGACAATTAATTAGATAATTAATGACCAACAGATAAGAGATGAGGGTCACCTCGCCAGGGTCTGTTTTTAAGCTTACACTGGTCTTGAATTTGAGACCTTTCTGTCTCCTCCTGCTGAATTCCAGGATTGTCTGAACAATGAGATCCTCCTGCCTCAGCCTCCTAAACGCTGAGATTATAGGTGTGCCACAGCACCGTGGGCAGGGATGGTCCCATTTGGGGTTGTGCTTTTTGCTAAATTGCCTATGAGCATAGAGATGTGGTGTTGCCTCTGTCCTTAGGTGGGAGGAAAAACCTGGAGGCCAGGTTCTTTCAATTTCCTGGCAAAATGCCTTCTGCTTGTTTTCTAGTGAATTAGGTTTTCAAATGCACGCTAAGCTAATCAAATGTAACGGACCCAAATCACACTATTGTTGCTCTTCAAGGCCATGTTGGAAGGGAGCAGCTTGAACCTAGGGCAGCCTGGAGACGAGGACAGTCACACAAACTCGGAAAGCGGTGCTTTTATTAGCAGTGCAAGGCGCACAAGCAGCACTTACTCAGCACGTCTCCTTGGTGATTATGAGACAAAATATCAGCAGCAGAAAGAGGACATTTTCCCTAAAAGAAGACCAGTACCTATAGTAGTATTTTATGGGGGATTTCTGCCTTACTCTTTCCTGTTTAGCTCCTGAGTAAACAACAAAGAGACAACAGAATGTACTAACGAGTGCCTGGCACTGAGCCCGGCAGGTTCTGAGCTATTCTAACCTACACTCTGGTCAGAGGGACCCCTGTTACTTGTGGTTTGAATTTTGCCTGCCCAACTTACTCCGTTTCATGTTTGTCCTCAGGGCGAGCTTTTCTTGGTCACGTGCTCATGATCCACCCCGCTAATGGAGACCTTCTTCCTTTCTTTCCCCCTTTTCTTTCTCTTTGGGGTCTCTATTTGACATGCCTTCTTCTCTCTCCTGCCCAGTCACAGGCTAGCTTTTATTACCCAATCAGAGGTTATTAGGGAGCCTTCTTTATAGCACATTGGTCAATACAATGTCTATGTCCACCCTCCAACTTGATCTTGGGGAACAGAACTCAGCACCTGAATATACAGTGCACAAGACCAAGCCAACAAGAGGCTTTCCAACAAAGCAGGAGCTTCATTGCAGGGTAGGCAATGACACAGGTGTCCTTATCCACTACTGTTTCCAGTGTATCTTTTGTCTTGGGGGAGGGGGGTGGGGACAGGGAGGAGGAGCAACATGAGGCTGGCCACTGTTCCTATGTCACCAATGGTGACTTGCTGCCAGGATTTCCCAATAGTGTCGCTGTTTATGGCTATGTCCCCTCCCCTTTTATCCTTAGTGATCCCTGGTGGAGACTGGACACAGCTGTTATATGCATCTATACCTCAGATCAATAGAAATCATAGTGCGTTCAGTCTTTGCCTTAGGACTTACACTCCCTGGAGAAAAAATAATCGTGACTTTTTTTTTTCTCCACTTAGCATTTAATTGTGTTTGAGCCACAAGCCAACTAGTGTTTCTTTTATTTTTCTTCAACTTATTATTTGCATGTATATAGAATATACATGTGTTGTATATGTATGTGTATATGTGTGTAGAGGTCACAGTTCAACACTGAATATTCTTTCTAGTTACTCTCCATGTTTCCCATTTATTTGTTTGTTTGTTTGAGAAAAGGTCTAGAGCCAGAAGTTTGGGCCAGCTGGCTGATGCTGAGCTCCAGGCATCCTCTTGTCTCTCTCTCTCACTAGAGCTTGGACCACAGATGGTGTGCTGGTTAGTTTTATGTCAACTTGACACAAGGTAGAGTCCTTTGGGAAGAGGGAACATCAACTAAGAAAATACCTCCATCAGTTTGGCCTGTATGTATGTCTTTAAGGCATTTTCTTGATTATTGGTTGATATGGGAGGTTCCAGCCCACTGGGGCAGCACCATCCTCTAGGTCCTGGATGGTATAAGAAAGCAGGCTAATCAAGCCATAGTGAGCAGGCAAAAAAGCATGGCCTCTGCTTCAAGCTGAGAGAACATTCATGCTGTATAGACCAACTCATTTCCTGTATTCAGTCACGACAACAGCAATAGATGAACGCTCTCCAAACTGTTTCTCTTCTTTCTTTTTTCTTTCTTTCTTTCTTTCTTTCTTTTTTTTAGGCTCTTGCATCTAAACAAAGTAATAAGGAATTATCCTTTTCTCTGCAAATGTGACTGTTGAACTTGTACACTGACTGTCTCATAGATTTTCATGAGATCTCTGAGCATCACTGCATGATGATCAGATGTATGGACACACGGATGAGTAACCTGTTGGTTTGATAAACTTTTGGAGTCAGATTGTTCAGGGTCCAATCCCGAGCCTGTTACCTTCTAGCTCAGTGACACAGGGTGGATGACTTCACTAATAAAGCTTCAATTTCCCTACTTGTAAAGTTGTTCTATTACTACTAATTGTGTCAGAATGGTTTGAAGGGCTAGAATGAACCATCACATGTGAAATGTGATACGGGTGACCCAACAATGGCAAGTGCTCATTGGATATCTGTTTGGAGATGATTCCCAAGCTGGGGTTAATGATATAGGGATCCTTATGCATTACTTTCTGGTTGCTGTGATAAAACACCTGTGACTAAGATAATTTGTAGGAAGGTTTACTTTGAGCTATAGTTCTGAGGAGTAGAGTCCATGATGCTGGAGAGCTACAGTTCTGAGGGGTAGAGTCCATGATGGTGGAACAGAGACATCAGGTAGCAAGCAGACGTGGTGGCTAGAGTAGCAGATGAGCACTCATATCTCAAACTGGAACCAGAGAGTACACTGAACATGCCTCCAGTCTTGAAATCTCAAAGTCCATCCACAGTGGCACACTTCCTCCAGCAACGCCATACCTCTAATCCTCAAACACTCACCAAGGAGGAATCAAGTATTCAAATGCCCAAGAGTTATAGGAGACATCTCTTTCAAACCATTTGTCTTAGAGTTTTACTGCTGTGAACAGACACCATAATCAATGCAACTCCTATAAGTACAACATTTAATTGGGGCTGGCTTACAGGTTCAGAGGTTCAGTCCATTATCATCAAGGTGAGAGTATGGCAGCATCCATGTAGACATTGTACAGGAGGAGCTGAGAGTTCTACATCTTCATCTGAAGGCTGATAGTGGAAGACTAACTTCCAGGCAGCTAGGGTGAGGCTCTTAAGCCCACGTCTGAGAGACCAGTCCTTGCAAGAGAGCACAAAGGCCTCAGAAGCAACAGAGCTTCTTGGACAGGGCCCCTTGGGCCTTCCTCTTCAGCCAGGTAGCAGATCTGAGCTCCAGACCTCTGTGCACCGTCCCTGCAAGAGGAGAGCTTGCCTGCAGAGAGTGCTCTGACCACTGGGATTCAGAAGAGAGTTGGACTCCCAGGAGTGCTGACATAGGTTAACAGAATCACAGGAGCAATAAGTGCCAGCCAGAGATAGCTAGAACATCTAACACCAGAGATTTCCAGATGGCGAAAGGCAAATGTAAGAATCTTACTAACAGAAACCAAGACCACTCGGCATCATCAGAACCCAGTACTCCCACCACAGCAAGTCCTGGATACTCCAACAAACCCAAAAAGCAAGATTTGGATTTAAAATCATATGATGCTGGTAGAGGATTTTAAGGGCATTAATTACTCACTTAAAGAAATACAGGAGAACACTGCTAAACAGGTAGAAGTTCTTAAAGAGGAAGCGTAAAAACCCCTTAAAGAATTACAGGAAAACACTGCCAGACAAGTAGAAGCCCTTAAAGAGGAAACACAAAAATCCCTTAAAGAATTACAGGAAAACACTGCCAGACAAGTAGAAGTCCTTAAAGAGGAAACACAAAAATCCCTTAAAGAATTATAGGAAAACACAACCAAACAGGTGATGGAATTGAACAAAACCATCCAAGATCTAAAAATGGAAGTAGAAACTATAAAGAAAACCCAAAGGGAGACAACTCTGGAGATAGAAACCCTAGGAAAGAAATCAGAAACCATAGATGCCAGCATCAGCAACAGAATACAAGAGATGGAAGAGAGAATCTCAGGTGTAGAAGATTCCATAGAAAGCATGGACACAACAATGAAAGAAAATGAAAAATGCAAAAAGATCCTAAAACATCCAGGAAATCCAGGACACAATGAGAAGACCAAACCTAATGATGATAGGTATAGATGAGAATGAAGATTTTCAACTTAATGGGCCAGTAAATATCTTCAACAAAATTATAGAAGAAAACTTCCCAAACCTAAAGAAAGAGATGCCCATGAACATACAAGAAGCCTACAGAACTCCAAATAGACTGGACCAGAAAAGAAATTCCTCCTGACACATAATAATCAGAACAACAAATGCACTAAATAAAGATAGAATATTAAAAGCAGTAAGGGAAAAAGGTCAAGTAACATATAAAGGCAGGCCTATCAGAATTACACCAGACTTCTCACCAGAGAAAGCCAGAAGATCCTGGAAGGTTGTTATACAGACCTTAAGAGAACACAAATGCCAGCCCAGGCTACTATACCCAGCCAAACTTTCAATTACCATAGATGGAGAAACCAAAGTATTCCATGACAACACCAAATTCACACAATACCTTTCCATGAATCCAGCCCTTCAAAGGATAATAAAGGGAAAACTCCAACACAAGGAGGGAAATTATGCCCTAGAAAAACCAAGAAAGTAATCCTTCAATAAACCTAAAAGAAGATCGCCGCAAAAACAGAATCCCAACTCTAACAACAAAAATAACAGGAAGCAACAATTACTTTTCCTTAATTTCTCTTAATATCAATGGACTCAATTCCCCAATGAAATACATAGACTAACAGACTGGCTACATAAACAGAACCCAACATTTTTCTGCATACAGGAAACCCACCTCAGGGACAAAGACAGACATTACTTCAGAGTAAAAGGCTGGAAAACAATTTTCCAAGCAAATGGTCTGAAGAAACAAGCTGGAGTAGCCATTCTAATATTGAATAAAATTGACTTCTAACTCAAAGTTATCAAAAAGGACAAAGAGGGACACTTCATACACATCAAAGGTAAAATCTTCCAAGATGAACTCAATTTAATTCTGAATATCTATGCTCCAAATGCAAGGAGATCCACATTCATTAAAGAAACTATAGTAAAGCTCAAAGTACACATTGCACCTTACACAATAATAGTGGGAGACTTCAATGCCCCACTCTCATCAGTGAACAGATCCTGGAAACAGTAACTAAGCAAGACACATGGACACTAACAGAAGCTATGAAAGAAATGGATCTAACAGATATCTACAGAACATTTTATCCTAAAACAAAAGGATATACCTTCTTCTCAGCACCTCATGGTACCTTCTCTAAAATTGACCGTATAATTGGTCACAAAACAGGCCTCAACAGATACAAAAATATTGAAATTATCCCATGCATCCTATCAGATCACCACGGACTAAGGCTGATCTTCAATAACAACATAAATAATAGAAAGCCAACATTCACATGGAAGCTGAACAACACTCTACTCAATGATAAGTTGGTCAAGGAAGAAATAAAGAGATTAAAGACTTTCTAGAGTTTAATGAAAATGAAGCATAACATACCCAAACTTATGGGACACAATGAAGACAGTCCTAAGAGGAAAACTCATAGCTCTGAGTGCCTCCAAAACAAAACAAAACAAAACAAAACAAAACAAAACAAAACAAAACAAAACAACCTAGACAGAGCATACACTAGCAGCTTGACAGCAAACCTAAAAGCTCTAGAACAAAAGGAAGCAAATTCACCCAAGAGTAGACTGCAGGAAATAATCAAACTCAGGGCTGAAATCAACCAAGTGGAAACAAAAAGTACTGTACAAAGAATCAACCAAAACAGGAGCTGTTTTTTTTTTTTGTTTGTTTGTTTTTGTTTTTTTTTGAGAAAATCAACAAGATAGATAAACCCTTAGCCAGACTAACTAGAGGGCATAGGGACAGTATCCTAATTAACAAAATCAGAAATGAAAAGGGAGAGATAACAAAAGAACCTGAGGAAAGCCAAAATATCATCAGTTCCTACCACAAAAGGCTATAATCAACAAAACTGGAAAGCCTGGATGAAATGGATAAATTTCTAGACAGATACCAGGTGCCAAAGTTAAATCAGGATGAGATTAACGATCTTAAACAGCCCCATAGCCCCTAAAGATATAGAAGGAATCATTAATAGTCTCCCAACCAAAAAAAAAAAAAAAGCCCAGGACCAGATGGGTTTAGTGTAGAGTTCTATCAGACCTTTAAAGAAGACCTAATTCCAAATCCCCTCAAACTATTCCACAAAACAGAAACAGAAGGTACTCTACCCAACTCATTCTATGAAGCTACAATTACTCTGATACCTAAACCACATAAAGACCCAACAAAGAAAGAGAACTTCAGACCAATTTCCCTTATTAATATCGATGCAAAAAACACTCAATAAAATGCCCAAAAAGTGAATCCAAGAACACATCAAAACAATCATCCATCATGATCAAGTAGGTTTCATTCCAGGGATGCAGGGATGGTTTAATATATGGAAATCCATCAATGTAATCCACTATATAAACAAACTCAAAGACAAAAACCACATAATCATCTTCTTAGATGCTGAGATAGCATTTGACAAAATCCAACACCCATTCATAATAAAAGTCTTGGAAAGATCAGGAATTCAAGGCCCATACCTAAACATAATAAAACCAATATATAGCAAACCAGTAGCCAACATCAATCTAAAATGGAGAGAAGCTGGAAGCAATCCGACTAAAATCAGGGACTAGACAAGGCTGCCCACTTTCTCCCTACCTATTCAATATAGTACTTGAAGTTCTAGCCAGTGCAATTATACAACAAAAGGAGATCAAGGGGATACAAATTGGAAAGGAAGAAGTCCAAATATCACTATTTGCAGATGATATGATAGTATATATAAGTGACCCTAAAAATTCCACCAGAGAACTCCTAAGCCTGATAAACAGCTTCAGTGCAGTAGCTGGATATAAAATTAACTCAAACAAATCAGTGGCCTTTCTCTACACAAAGGGTAAACAGGTTGAGAAAGAAATTAGGGAAACAACACCCTTCTCAATAGTCACAAATAATATAAAATACCTTGGCGTGACTCTAACTAAGGAAGTGAAAGATCTGTATGATAAGAACTTCAAGTCTCTGAAGAAAGAAATCGAAGAAGATCTCAGAAGATGGAAAGTCTCCCATGCTTATGGATTGGTAGGATTAATATAGTAAAAATGGCTATCTTGCCAAAAGCAATCTACAGATTCAATGCAATCCCCATCAAAATTCCAACTCAATTCTTCACATAGTGAGAAAGTTTTCAAATTCATCTGGAATAACAAAAATCCTAGGATAGCAAAAACTCTTCTCAAGGACAAAAGAACCTCTGGTGTAATCACCATGCCTGACCTCAAGCTGTACTACAGAGCAATTGTGATCAAAACTGCATGGTACTGGTACAGTGACAGGCAGGTAGATCAATGGAATAGAAGTGAAGACCCAGAAATGAGCCCACAACAACTATGGTCACTTGATCTTTGATAAAGGAGCTAAAACCATGCAGTGGAAAAAAGACAGAATTTTCAACAAATGGTGCTGGCACAACTGGCAGTTATTTTGTAAAAGAATGCGAATTGATCCATACTTATCTCCTTGTACAAAGTTCAAGTCTAAATGGATCAAGGACCTTCACATAAAACCAGAGACACTGGGCTGGTGAGATGGCTTAGCGGGTAAGAACACTGACTGTTCTTCCAAAGGTCCTGAGTTCAAATCCCATCAACCACATGGTGGTTCACAACATCAGTAATGAGATTTGGCACCCTCTTCTGGTGCATCTGAAGTCAACTACAGTGTACTTATGTATAATAATAAATATATCTTAAAAAGAAACAAAAACAAGCCAGAGACACTGAAACTTACAGAGGAGAAATTCGGGAAAATCCTCGAAGATATGGGCACAGGGGAAAAATTCCTGAACAGAACAGCAATGGGTTGTGCTGTAAGATCGAGAATTGACAAATGGGACCTCATAAAATTGCAAAGCTTCTGTAAGGCAAAAGACACTGTCAGAAAGACAAAAAGGCCACCAACAGATTGGGAAAGGTTCTTTACCAATCCTAAATCTGATAAGGGACTAATATCCAATGTATATAAAGAACTCAAACTGGACTCCAGAAAATCAAATAACCCTATTAAAAAGTGGGGTACAGAGCTAAACAAAGAATTCGCAAGTGAGGAATACTGAATGACTGGGAAGGACCAAAAATCTTCAGCATCCTTAATCATCAGGGAAATGCAAATCAAAACAACCCTTAGATTCTACCTCACACCAGTCAGATTGGCTAAGATAAAAAATTCAGGTGACAGCAGATTCTGGCGTGGATGTGGAGAAAGAGAAACACTCCTCCATTGCTGGTGGGATTGCAAGCTGGTACAACCACTCTGGAAATCAGTCTGGGGGTTCCTCAGAAAATTGGACATAGTACTACCGGAGGATCCCGCAATACCTCTCCTGGGCATATATCCAGAAGATGTCCCAACCGGTAAGAAGGACACATGCTCCACTATGTTCATAGCAGCCTTATTTATAATAGCCGGAAGCTGGAAAGAACCCAGATGTCCCTCAACAGAGGAATGGATACAGAAAATGTGGTACATTTACCCAATGGAATACTACTACTCAGCTATTAAAAAAATGAATTTATGAAATTCTTAGACAAATGGACAAATCTGGAGGATATCATCCTGAGTGAGGTAACCCAATCAGAAAAGAACACACATGATATGCACTCACTGATAAGTGGATATTAGCCCAGAAACTTAGAAGACCCAAGATACAATTTGGACCAAAAGTCCAGAATGTGGATACTTCGTTCCTTCTTAGAATGGAAGGAGTTACAGAGTCAAAGTTCGGAGCTGAGACAGAAGGAAGGACCATCCAGAGACTGCCCCACCTGGGGATCCATCCCATAAACAACCACTAAACCCAGACACAATTGCATATGCCAGCAAGATTTTGTTGACAGGACCCTGATATAGCTATCTCTTGTGAGGCTATGCCTGTGCCTGGCAAATACAGAAGTGGATGCTCACAGTTATCTATTGGATGGAACAGAGGGCTCCCAATGAAGGAGCTAGAGAAAATACTCAAGGAGCTAAAGGGGTCTGCAACCCTATAGGTGGAACAACAATATGAACTAACCAGTACCCCCAGGGCTTTTGTCTCTAGTTGCATATGTAGCAGCGGATGACCTAGTTGGCTATCAATGGGAGGAGAGGCACTTGGTCTTGGGAAAATTCTATGCCCTAGTATGGGGGGAATGCCAGGGCCAGGAAGTGGGAGTGGGTGGGTTGGTGAGCAAGGTGCGGGGAGGCTATAGGAGGCTTTTGGAGAGGAAACTAGGAAAGGGGATAACATTTGAAATGTAAATGTAGAAAATATCTTAAATAAAAAAAGCCCACACCTACAGTGACACACCTACTCCAACAATGCCACTCCTCCTAATAGTGCCACTCCCTGGGCCAAGCACATACAAACCATCACATCGCTCAACAGTGAGTGATGCTCGCTTCACATGGTAGCTTTAGCTGCCCTAGTTGGCTCCTCAGTCTAACTTCTGTCTTCCCCCAGTGTTAGTCCTCTGGCCCCCTGAAAGTCCTTTAAGATATTTTATGATGAGGAGATCTTCCACAGTGACTCTGATGTCATCTTCCAGGAAAGTATAAGATCTAGATAATAAGCGACAAAGAAAGAAAAATTATGTGTCAGAAGCGAGGGGTGAAAAATCTGGTCCTTGAGGAAAACATCTAGGTATGGGAGTCAACTGGAAATGTAGGATAAGCATAGAATAAGAGACCCTAAACAATTCTGTGACACAACTGTTGGCTCTATAGTAAGTACGCGTTTTTGGCTGTGACTTTTTTGAAGATTAATAAGCATCAAGAAGAAAGGCAACATTGGGGCTGGAGAGATTGATGGCTCAGTAGGTAAGAACAACTAACTTCTGCTCATGTAGGAGGCCTGGGTTCAGTTCCCGACACCCACATGGTGGCTCACAACTGTCTATGACTCCAGTTCTAGGGAATCCAGTGCTCTCGTCTGATCTCCACAGGCACCAGGCACATCATGCATTCATCCGATGTAATTTGATCATATCCTTCCATCACTATCTCTGTCTAGCTCCCCCTAGTGTCCCACCCTACCTTCCTCTCAACTTCCTGTCCTCTTTTTGACTTTGAGTCAATACATGGTAATTATACATGCGGATGTGGTAGAGTCAGGGATTTCAACACATGTGCATAGTGTGTAATAGTCAGATCAGGGTAACTGCTGTGTTGGGAACGTTCACAATCCTTGCTTCTAGATACTTGGAAATAAGCATTGAATATTACCTAGCATCGTTTCCCTACTGGGCTGTTGACTGTTATTAGAAGCTACGTCTCCTATGCCTGAACCTGTTAACCCTCCCCTCTGCAGCTCCACCCCCACCCTCACACCTCCTAGCCTTTAGTAACCTCTCTTCTACTCTCTACTCTTTGAGATCAGCTTTTTAAAGTTTCTATATGGAAGTGAGGACACACTTTGAGTCTGTGTCTGACATTTCACTTGATATAAAGTATTCTAGGGGAGCTGGAGAGATGGCTCAGTGGTCAAGAGCCCTGACTGCTCCTCCAGAGGTCCTGAGTTCAGTTCCCAGCAACCACATGGTGGCTAACAACCATCTGTAATGGGATCCAATGCCCTCTTCTGCTGTGTCTGATGACAGCAACAGTGTACCCACATACACAAGATAAATACATCTTTAATAAATAAATCTTTAAAAAAACAGAAAGTGTTCTAGAGTTCTCATGCTGCTATGGAGGCGTTTATCCCATTGCATGTGTGCATGGTGTGTATTCACCTATTCATATGTGGTGGAGGCTTGGGCTGATGCCACATCTTGGCTGTCGTGAACAGTGCTATAGTAAGTGTGGGAAAGATGACTACTGTCTCTACAACACACTTTCCTTTGCATACAGACCCAGAGGTGGATTTCTGAATCATTTGGTTGTTCTGTTTCTGTTTAAATATTTCCATTATATTTATCCTTTCATTTATTCTCTCTCCTTCTCTCTGTGTATATTCACATATGTATCTGTGCACATGTGTGCATGACTCACATGTGGAGGTCAGAGGATATCTTGGGGGAACTTGGCTTTTTCTTCCCACTATGTGGATCCTTGGGGTTCAGCACAGGTCACCAGTCTTGGCCTTAACCCACTGAGCCATCTTGTCCATTCTAGTTTTAGTTTTGGTTTTTTTTTTCTTTTAAAAATGTGTGTTTCTGGGTTTGTGCAGATGTCCACGGAGTCCAGAAGAGGACACTGGATCCCCTTGAGCAGGAGCTGTCTGTGGTTGTGTCTGACATGGGTGCTGGGGACCAAACTTTTGCCCCCTGCAAGAGCAGTACTGACAAGGAGTCACCTTTCTAGCTCCCAGCTGCAGGTTTTTGAGGGCTACCCCATTCTGCTCTCCACGATGTCTATTCTAATGGACATTTGCATCACGACTGCCTGAAGGTTTCCTGGTCCCTATATGTATGCTTATTATATTTGCTAGGTTTGGGGACTGAGATGGTGTTACATTGTGTTTTTGAGTTACATGTCTGTGATGACCAGTGACATTGGACACATTTTTGTATACATGTTGGCCATCCATACATATTCTTTTGATAAATACCATTCATGCAATTGGCTTGTTTTGTCAATTTATTATTGTTGTGCTGTTGAGTCCCTTATGTTTTAGATACTAGTCCTTGGCCAGTGACTGCAAATATTGCTTCCCATTCTGAAGCGCTGGGTCCAGGGCCTTGCACATAGTCTATAACTCACCATTGCATTACAGTCCTAAAAGGGTGATGGTGCCGTTGGAGTTTACAGGTGTGACTGATGTGTTGGGAGTTCTGACATCTTTCTAGAACCCCCTAGTATATCTGTCACCTCTCTAGTTATGGGGACAAGAAACAGCTTCAGAAGGGAGGAGCTTATTTCAGCTCGGTTTTAGGGGACAACTGACAGGGCTGGGAAGGAGCATGAGGGTGACGGTCACACTGTATCCACAGTCAGAAAACAAGAAAGGAGACAGGAGGAGGGGCTGGGCTGTAAAGCCTTACCCATCCCTACTTACCCTCTAGGGAGGCTCCCTCCTAAAGCTCCCACAACCTTTTAAGAACAGCATCTCTAGCTGGGGACCAAACTCTCAAACACATGCGCCCGTGGGGGCATTTCACTGACCACCTGCACTGAGATGGAAAGTGGTACACCTGACGCTCGAACCTCTGTCTGTCAAATTCTAAAGCCCATGAAAACAGAGGCCAAGCAGGTTCCTGTGTCTCCTTCCTTGGAGGACAATCACTGAGAAGCAATACCTGGAAGAGAAGCATGGGGGCGCTAGAATGTCCAGCCACCAAGCTTTGCCCTGTCTTTCCAAATGTGAAAATGAAAAAAAACAAGTAGATTGAACAATTTATCAAAGGCTGCTTCTCCTAAGATCAGATAGAAAACAAAAACAAACAAGCAAGCAAGCAAGCAAGCAAGCAAGCAAGCAAGCAAGCAAGCAAGCAAGCAAACCGGGATAACACAGAAAACAGCAAAGACTGTCCTCATTTTCTCCCACCTGCAGAGAGGCTCCAAGTTTGTGAGCGGTTCCGGTTTCTTCTGGTTCTACTTCCCTAACTCCTGAAGTTACACAGGGTGCAGAGAAGAAAGAGAAAGACAGCGCAGGATGTGGAGTCCAGCGAACAGAGGTACAGTTTTGAAAAATGGGAAAGATACTGGAAACTGAAGACAAATGTCCCTTGGACGAGATTTTAATTTCCTTGTAAAGTAACGGAACAAATATCAGGAGGAAAGAAATCTAAAATCACACGAAAGGGAATTGAAGCAAGAGCAGCAAGCAGTTCGGGTTTTGTAAACAAAGATTCATGCCAGAACACCCGGCAGCATCTCACTGATGGAATTATGGAATTAGTATATGAAGGAAAAAAATGAATTTAATACATTTTTGGTAATACCCAAGGGGGAGAAGGTGTGAAATCCAAGAGTAACTGAATGTAACATTTTAGAATGTATCTGACATCTGGTTAGGTTGGGATTTCCTTTTTCAAAGTTACTTTTTAGTTATGCTTGATTTCGCTAGAATTTCTGTGAGCATGTGTGAAGGTGGGCATTCTGTTTTGGATAGATGGCCATGATCTGAATCCTACATAAGTAAACACTACCCTCCCTCGCACCTCCAAATCTGCCACTGCGCTAAGAAAGGACTGGGAAAAAGAAAATAATCTTTTGCTTTAACCCCAAATGGATTATTTTGTGCCTGTAGGAATTCCGAGGAAGGTCCCACATGTGGTTCTCACATGTATGTATCAGTGTGTGTGAGCAAGCTCACCTGTGTGCATGCATTCCCATGGACACCAGAGGTCAGGGCTGGGTTCCTTCTTCACTGCTGTCCACCTTACTTAGTGTCTCTCACTGAATCTGGAGTCCCCAGCATCCACCTGTCTCCACCTTCCCGGGGCTGGAATTTCAGATGCACGTCATCATGCCTACGTTTACATGGGTGGTGGGGGTCAAATGCAAGTCCTTATGCTTGTGTGCAAAGCACTTTGTCCACAAAGTCATTTCCCCAGTGTTGATACCTAGGTCTTAAAACCTTTTTGGATTTATGCTTATGGGTGTTTTGTTGGCATGTATGTCTATGTATCCTGTACGTGCCTAGAGACTTCGGGAAGATAGAAGGCGGCATCTGATCTCTGGTACTGGAGTTCCAGATGGTTGTGAGCCTCTGTGTGAGTGCTGGGAATCAAACTGGAGTCTTCAAGAAGAGCAGCCAGTGCTGTTAAACTCTGACCCATCTTTGGACTTTAACATTTTTCTGTGACAATTTGATGACATATCTATTGATCCTTTTTATGGCAAAATGCTCAAAGGTGCTTTAGGTTGACCAGGAAACCCACAGGAAGATGCTGGGAGAGGCCTGGGGTTTCGCTCCAGACTACAGTGTTGAAGGCAAACAATTATTGATGGTTTTCTTTTTCTCTTTTTCTCTTTTTCTATTTTCTTTTCTTTTTCTTTCTTTTTGTTTTGTTTTGTTTTGTTTTGTTTTGTTTTTTGAGACAGGGTTTCTCTGTATAGCTCTGGCTATCCTGGAACTCGCTTTGTAGACCAGGCTGGCCTCGAACTCAGAAATCTGCCTGCCTCTGCCTCCCAAGTGCTGGGATTAAAGGCATGTGTCACCACTGCCCAGCTTATTGATGGTTTTCAAAAAGCAATTCTAAAAGAATATTACTATATTTTATATGTAAATAGGAATGCCAGCCAGCATCCAGTGACTGGACTGGGAAAGAGCTATTCTTCCTTGTTGTCAGGCAGCATGACAAGGGGCTGGGGAGATGGCTCTGGGTGAGAGTGCTCGCTGTGTGACCTGGGATCTCAGCACCCGTGTAAGAAGCTGTGTGCGGTCCTTGCATTTGTATCACCTGTGATGTGGGGATGGAGGCATAAGGACCTTGGGACTTAAGCCACCAGCCTAGCTCCAGCTTGAGTGATAAATCCTGTCTCAGGCGGTAAGGCACAGTGTGGTAAGTAGAACACCTGGTCTCCTCTGGGCACGTATACTCTCCCATATGTGTGCATGCACCACACAGACAAACAGACACACACACACACACACACACACACACACACACACACACACACACAAGAGAGAGAGAGAAAGAGGAAAAAGAGAATGGAGAAAGTACATGGAGAAGTGGTCTTTGGAACAAGAAATGGTCTGTGATGAGTATTCAGTATGATTGGTTGTCACAGACTCTCAGGCAAGCATACTCAGTTTTAGGTGCCTTCACTCTGGGGGCAGTGACACAAGAGGGCTCCATTCAGTTCTAAAGCTCACACTTTATTCACAGACACAAACATAGACACAGACACACACAGACACACACAGACACACACACGTACACATGTGCAGACATAGACATATATGTGTGTGCAGGTCAGAAGACAACTTTGATGGTGTTCTCTAAGTATGTTCTATTTTTTGAGACAGGGAAACTTGAGGGTTCTTTGGAAAGTCTGTTGGATGATGTTTTGCCGGGGCACACACGTGAAGGAATGTTGTCCTGAAGTGGACACAGGTGAAAGGCTAAGGCAGACTTGTGAAGGAATGTTTAGCTGAAGCAGACACAGGAAAGAGGATGTTCTACTAAATCAAGCATGTGAAAGGACATGTGATGAAGGATTCTTGCTAAAGACAAATGTGTATTGGTCCACCTTACACTGCATAGTCGAGCTGCATTTGTCAGGACTCTATAGAGAAAAATGCACCAAAAAACTTCTGGTGGTGTGCCTTGGTATCTTGCTGCTTCCTTGGACTCGGGCTGATTGGTAAAGTGATGTCAGCGGGGATGGACACACATGCTGAGGCAAGACCTGTGGAGGACGTGTGATATTTGGAGGGTATATAAAGGACCCTACTGCCAGTGACAGAGGCTGGGTTAGGCTTGCTCATAGAGCTAGCTGTGCAAGGCTTGTTGGTCTTTTGTCTTCACTGATCTTTGATTCCCTGAGAGAGGCACAGCTGAGAACAAGTCCTGGCATCCCTCCTGGTCCTTCCCACTGATTAGTGCCAAGGCTGAGGCCTGGCTGTCTCTGCTAGGTCATGCCACTGCTGCTGATTTGTGGTTGCTATCCTGACTCTACAGAACTGGACTGCTGGTGTATCCATGAAGTGTTTGTGAGTGGATCAAGCTGATACTGCTGATCTGTGAACTGAACGGCTGATTTCCTGACAGCACAGACAGGAGTTTCTCCAAAGAATCATTTCTAGACAAGTCCACTTCCCCTGTATCCTTTCTTTTCCACTCCCTCTGGTGGGTGGTGGGCTAGAAGGGAGGTTAAAGCATTTAAGAACCATCATTAAAAATAAGGTTTGAAAAAAATTAAAATTACAAGTCTCCAGTAGCCTGGAACTTCACCAGTTAGGCCAGGCTAGCTGGCTGGGGATCCCAGGGACCCACCTGTCTCCACCTCCCTTGTCACCATGGCTAGGATTACAGGTGCATGCCAAGATGCCTGGCTTTTTACCGTGTTCTGGAGATCTGAACTCAGCCCCTGAGGGCACTTGCAAAACAAGTGCTTTACTGACTAAGTCATCTTCTGAGCCCAGCATCTTATTTCTTAAAATACCTACAGTACATCGTTTACGGTTTGAATTGTGTCTTCCTAGATTAAATGAATTTATATTGTGTGGCCATCAACACCATCCTTTCTAGAAACTTTTTTTTTTTTTTTTTGGTAACTTCAGTTATGAAACTCTATGCTCTTCCTCTTCCTGTCCCCCAGCCCTTGGCAACCACTATGGTTTTACCAACGGAGTCATTCAACACATATGGCTTTGTGTCTGACTTATTTCAATTAGTACAGTGATTTTCAGATCCATCAATGATGTAGAATTTGTTAGAACTTCCTTGTTTTCTGTCATCCAGATAGTGAAACCCAGGTTTTCCTCCAGGCAAGGGCTTGGCTGCTGACTGATGTTCTCAGATCCGGATTTTCTTGATAAGGCTGTCTAATAGCAGTGTTTGCTTACACATGCTACACTCAGCTTATCTGTTTGTCTGTGGATGGGCATTTAGGGACTTGCCACCTTTCACCTTGTGATGAATGGTGCTATCCATCCTGCTCTCCAGGTACCTGTTGAAGAGTTTGCTTTTCAGTCTTTTGTGTGTTTATCGAGAAGCAGAGTTGTGAGATCATGTGGTAATTCTACAATAATATTCTGTATCTCTGCGCTTTAATGTCTATGTTTCATTAGTAATTTTACACAGCAATATGTCACATGGTAATTCTGTGTGGCTACAACATTTACATTCCCTGCAGTGACAGTCAAGGATTCTGACTTCTCTACATCCTGGCCACTGTTTGTTATTGTCTTCCTCTGTGTTCTCTATTAGTCTATCTGCTGCCATGGTCTGTCTGTCTGTCTCTTACTTAATATCCAAGTATCTGTGAAGGGGTATCCATGAATCTTTGGCTTGGATTTCCTAATGATTGCCGGTGTACTCAGGTTTCCAAGTGTCTATTTGCATCTCCTTTACAGGGAAATATCTGCTCACAACTTGAGCTTTTTTAAAGACTGTGCTGTTGGGGCCAGAGGTGGAGCTCCATTGTAGAGTGCTTGCCTAGTCTGCAGGAAGCCCTGGGTTTGATCCCAGCACTGCATAAACTGCATGGTGTCACATGTCTGGAACCTTAGTGCTTGGGAGGTGGAGGCAGGAAGATAAGAAGTTCAAAATTATCCTTGGCTATATAACTATTTTGAGGACAGCCTGGGCTACATGAGACTCTGTGTCAAACAACAACAACAACAACAACAACAACAACAACAACAAGTTGTGTGTTTGCTGTTGACCTGTGCGTGTTCATTGTGTTTTGAACACTAGCTTTCTGTCAGTTACGTGACCTGCAAACACTCCCTTGGTTCTGCGGCTGTTCTCACTCACTGTCCATTGATACAGAAAGTTTTAGCTTTGATGAATTGTAAGCTATTTACTTTCCTCTCTCATGGACCATTCGTTTTGTTCCTAGAAAACCATAGCCCAGGCCAGGGCTGAGGGGCTTCACTTCTTTGCTCTGCTCTAAGAATGCCACGCTTGCAACTCTTGTGTTTAGATCTTTGGTTCGCTTGGAGTTAATTTCCTGTATGTGGTAAGGCGAGTGGCTGATTTTAGTCCTTGGATACCTTGGTACTTTTGTCAACAAACATTTGATTAGGGGCTGGAGATGGGGTTCACCAGTGTGTGCTGCACACACAGGCTTTGGGTTCAAGACCCAGGATTGCAAACAAAAACCAAACCAAACCAAACCAACCAAACAAAACCCAACCAAAAACCAAAAACAAAATTAAAAAAAAAAGCCAAACAACCCAGCATTTGTTCATAACATGTAGGGGTTCACTTCTGAGCCCCCTTCTACTGCATTCGCTCAAGCATCCTCTGCGTACCGCGTGTGGATGTTTTGATTACTGTGGACTTGTGGTAAGTTTTGAAATGAGCTTGAGATTTCTAACTTCCTTCTTTTGGAAGATTATTTTGCCTGTTCAGGTCCTCTAGAGAATCCACGCAAGTTTTGCGATGAGGTTCTGTTTTGCTTTCACAAAAGGGGTTACTGGAGTGGGGCACGGTGGCTCAAGCCTATAACTCAGCACTTGGGAGATTGAGGCGGGAAAATTGCTATGAGTTTGAGACCAGCCTTCGCTACGTAGTGAGTTACAGATCAGCCTGGGTTACAGACAAAAACCCTGTCTCAAAAACAAAACAAAATAACAACAAAAATCCCCCATCCTCCTAATCTAAAACAAAAATAAAAGTATTTAATCAATAGGTGCTATATCGACTTTGTAACTTCTTTGGGCATTATCAACATGGTGAAAGTATGAAGTTTTTTTAAAAAACCCATATTCATAGGGTATTTTTCCCATTCATATTTTCTTTAATAACTTTTAATAATGTCTTAGTTCTCACAGTCAAAATCTTCTCCCTACTTGGTTGTTAGTTTGTTATTGAGTCTCTTTATCACCATTATCACCATCATCACCACCATAACCACCACCATCATCATCATCTCCAACACCATCACTGTCACCATCAGAGTAATAGCAGTATGTGTGTTGTGTCAGCATGTGTGTATGTACATGCCTGGTGCTGAGAAGGCCAGAAAAGGGGATTGCATCCACTAGATCAGGAGTTGCAGATTATTGTGAGCTACCATGTGGGTGCTGGGACTTGGACCCAAGCCCTTTGGAAGACCAACCAGTGCTCTTAGCCACTGAGCCGTCTTTCCAGACTTAAAGGTATCATGATTTTTGATGATTTGTAAACAGAAGTATTTCCTAAATTTCCGTTTGTAAGCTTGAATTCCGTCTGGTGATTTGCAATTGTATCAGTTAGAGAGTTCTCTGTTATTAGATATGTTCCAGCAGAGATAAACACTTCCTAAAGGCCCCAAGGGAAAAAACTGGATCGTAAATGGCTCCTTGTAGTTTGTGTGTTGAAAGTTTTGCTCCTTGTTGGTGTCATTGGATCTTGATAAAGGCCTGAGAAGGTGGTGCTTGGTGGAAGAAGGTAGGTCATGGGGTTTGCTCTTGGCAGACAGGGGTGGTGGTATACTGGTGTGCCTCTAGGCCACCACATGGTGACAGTCATTCTGCTGTGCCCAGAGGTTCTGCTTTGCCACAGGCCCCAAGTGTTGGGTCTGAGTGATTGTGGGCCCTCTGGAACTGTGAGCCTGGAAGTTGTTCTCAGATATTTCCCCCACAGTGACAGAAGTTTAGGGATCATTGTCCTTTCCTAACCCAAGGGGCTTTAGCTTTTTACGTAACTTTGAAAGAAAAATCTCGCACTGGGTGTGTGGATTTTGATGTTACCTATCTGTATGAGGCATTCGAGAAAGGGTCACTAAGCTATGGATGCAGTAGTGGTTAATGAGTGGTCACCACAACCCAGACATTGGGACAAATGACACACAACTGAAGGACATGTGACTATGGTTCTTTTTAAAAAAAGTTAAGCCAGGCGGTGGTGGCGCACGCCTTTAATCCCAGCACTTGGGAGGCAGAGGCAGGTGGATTTCTGAGTTTGAGGCCAGCCTGGTCTACAAAGTGAGTTCCAGGACAGCCAGAGCTATACAGAGAAACTCTGTCTCAAAAAAAAGTTAAAGATATTATATTTGTTTGTTTGATTCACTCTCTGTCTCTGTCTCTCTCACCTGTATGTGTGCATGTGAGAAAAATAGACACAAACACATATAGATCTATCTATCTATCTATCTATCTATCTATCTATCTATCTATCTATCCATCCATCCATCCATCCATCCATCCATCCATCATCCATCCATCCATCCATCCATCCATCCATCCATCCATCCATCCATCTATCTATCTATCTATCTATCTATCTATCTATCTATCTCTCTCTCTCTCTCTCTATCTCTCTATCTCTCTATCTCTCTAGACACAGACACAGACATACAGGCATGAGGAGATGTCTTCCTCCATCCCTCCCTCTGTTCCTTCTGTACGCACCTCAACCCAGAGCTTCCTAATTCAGCTACTGTAGCTAGCTGCTGCTCCAGAAGAAAATTATTTGCCTCTGCCTCCTGTTCCCTGGAATTAAAGGAGGGTCATCACACTCACCCAGCTGGGGATCTAAACTCCCACCAGAGTCTCTCCCTATGCTTGCCACTTGTCATTTAAGGTATGTCGCTGCACCAGTCTTTGTGCTGAATGCTGAGTCTGTGACATGGTGCTTCAAAGGCTTTTAAGTTTCCCAGGTTTGCCTGGGGGCTGCTGCTTTTTGTTTCTCAGGGATAGTCCCCCCCCCCAACTCACCATAGGACTCTGTTTATCTTGTCTTTGATAATTTCCAGTCACCTTGTGGTCAAGGACTTGGAAGCCTGATAGCATCAAAAAGTCTTAACCTTATTCACATTTTTACAAATCTTGGACTCTTTGGTATTTTCTCCATCATACAGATATATGATAGCTAGCATCACAATGGAGTCAGTCGTAGTCATATAGCATAGTCAATGGAGCTATCTAAAGCCTGGAGAATGACCAGTAGAATGAGATTGCCTGTAAGTAAGAGCAGCCCTTTGTTTGGGGACTGTTTTAAAAGATCAGTATTGGTACATATTAATCATACATGATAATGGGTTTCATTATGGCATTCAAGCATGTAAAAACTGTGTTTTGATCATGCTCACGGTAGAGTTCTTCCCTTCTTCCCTTTTCATTGCTTCTATCATTTCCTCTTTCCATGTATCTCCTTTCCACTTCTATGTCCTTTTTTGTTTGTTTGTTTGTTTGTTTTACGACCCAATGGGTTCAGTTTATTTATGTGTGTGTGCCTGTGTGCACTCTTGCACCTTCTTGCAGTGGTGTGCATGTGGAGGTCAGAGGACAGTGTGCCGGAGTCATTTTTATTTTCACGACGTAGTTCTGGAGATTTGACGCTAGTCCTCAGGCTTGGTGGTAAGTGTCTACCTACCGAGCAACCCTACCAGCCCTCAGTGAGTTTAATCAGGTTCGCGTAGAGGAGCCTGGGCCTGGGCTTGTTTCTAGGGGCATAGACAGCTTACTGGGGCTATACCACTGAAGAAAATGTAAAAGCGGTTCCTTTATAGGAAGAATTGGGCTGGCAAATGTGCCACCAGCAGTAGCCGGAGGAGCAGCAATTACTGTACTATTTAATGAGCTAAAAATGTCCTTTTTGGCTATTAACTGTGTCGTTTGGATAATATGAGTCTTCCCCAGGAGGGCCGTTAGTGGTAGGCATCAGTCTGATTAGGTAACTGTTTCTGTGGCCCCTTTCACACCCTCATCCATGCGCCCCCACATGCAGCGTGGGCGGCTGTGAGGATGGTGTAGCGGGTCCCAGGGGCAGCGTTACCTTAGTAATTTTCTGGTAACACTCAGCTCACAGACACGGAACTGCAGTTTACAGGAAGCCATCTGTCTTTCTCAAAACAGTTCAGAAAAGGAATCCATTTTCTTTTATATAAATCCTCTTTGTCTTGTGATGTATAAATCATGCCTTTGTAAGAAGTCCTCTGAGGTATCAATTCAATGTGTTCTCTCAAAACATCATCTCTCAGCATGGCCCTTCGATGCAAGATAATCCTTTATGGCTGCTGAAAAAGCAAAATTCATCCCGCGTTCCACTGAATTTCCCTGAAAGATGAATATCAAGGCCACCTCTGTGTGCAGCTTGGTTCAGGGGAAAATGGCAAGTGGCAGTGGTGTTGATATTCTCTCTAGCGTCCTGGGCTTCATTTATTAGTGAGATTTGTATGTTCAGCCGTGGTGTGCTGTGGCTCATGTTTGGGTCACAGGAGCCACCTTCTCTTGACTGCCGATGGTAGATGACAGGAGTCCTGTCTCTTAGGTTGGAGCAGCAGTTAGCAACCATTGACTGGGGTGGGGACTGCATGGGAGGGGACTTATAAATCCCTCATCATCCAGCTCAGAGTCAGACAGACCCACGGTACCATTTATGCCTCGAGGACTGCCTGAAAGATTGGGTCAAAGCTAGATAGACTTCATTGGAGAGTTTCATATTGCACGATTTCTGCTCTGTGTTGGCCTTCTTGTCTTACCCTTTTACAGGTGTCTCTTGGGAGCACTCCATCCATAAATCATTTGGACATAAACCTCCTTCTCAGGGCTGGCTGTGAGGAAGCCCTTAACTGGGTCAAACTCCAGCCAACCTGAAGACCTTCCAGGAATTGTGTGTGTGTGTGTGTGTGTGTGTGTGTGTGTGGACCCAAAGGAGCTGTTGTGTGTTTCTGGGGGTAGAGGTTAAATGTTCCCCCTTAAGGAAACTACAATCTCTTTGGTCTTAATGACTTTGTACTAAGCATAATGTACTTGATTGAAACTTGGGCCTACGATCTCATGTTACCTACAGTAGATATGAGCTGAGCAGGGTGCTTGGGTCTGCCTCTGACCCTTCATGCTCTTTTGGTTTGCTGGATGACTTTTTCAGGCGTCAGACATCATCTAGCGACCTGGAGAGTTTGCTCTGCACTGGCCCTGGGACAAAGATGCTAAAAGAAGGTGCAGACATGGATTGTGAAGGGGCCATGGTCTGTACGCCAGGTGTCTTGGAAGCTTGAACAGTCATTCTGGGATGTGATAGCAAGGATGTTTGGATCAGCGGAGCTGAGCTGAGCCAGGAGAATTGGTCAAGAGACCATACTTGGCTTAAGGCTGGAAAAGACATGGAGTTGTGCTAGCAGACTTTATGTCCTCACGTGGAAATTATAAATCAGGATCCCATGTCTCCTTTATTATATAGGACTCTCAAAAGGGACTCATGGCAAAAATGAACATCTAGGGTCATGGGGGTGGTGCAGTGGGTGAGGGCTCTTGCTGTTGAGCCTAAGACTTGAGTTCAGTCCTTGAGAGGCGCGTGGTGGAGAGGGAAAAACAACTGTTGCAAGTTTTCTATTGATCTCCATGTATGTGCCCCACCCTAATAAAAAATAGATGTTAAAAAAATGATTTTACTTATTCCCACTCTACCTGTCTGGACTGTGGTTTGTTTTGACCAGCGAACATACACTCTCTGGGCTATTTCCCTTTATCTCGCTGGAAATACAGATGTCTTTCTAGACAAAGAGACATTTCTTTTCTAGAGACAGCTTTGTAAGCACATCTACGATGTCTCTCAATAAGAATCTCCTCTCTGGGTTTAGTGGCACAGGCCTGTAGTCTTAGTTGTTTGGGAGATTGAGGCAGGAGGATCTCAAGTTCATTCTGGGCTTCAGAAGAGGTTCAAGGCCAACTTAGACTCCTATCATGAGACTCTGACTCCAACCCAAGCTGAGGAAACTGTCGCTGGACCTCCCAGTCTTTCTAGCTGATGCGACTCTTTGATGAAAGGCTCCATGTTAGCTTTTCCAAACTTGTGACCAAATACCTGAAATAAACCAATAATGCTAAGGGATGAAAGCTAATTCTTAGCCACTTCCTCTCTTATTGTAGTAAAATACTTGGACAAAAGCAACGTGAGGGAGGAGGGTTTTGGCTTTTTTTTTTTTTTTTTTTTTGTGTTTCGTTTTGTTTTGTTTTGTTTTCCCTCATAGTTTGAAGGCACAGGTCACCCTGATGTGGAAGCTTAGAAGCAGGATCCAGAAGCAGCTGGTTACATTGTATCTACAGTCAGGAAGCAGAATATTAAGCATGCTGTTATACAGATTATTTCTCTTTGTAATGTAGCCCAGGACCTGGGCTTATGGAATGGTGCCACCTATATCCAGGGTGGGCCTTTTTACTCCAGTTAACTGCATAATCCCTTTTGGGCATTACCAGGCCCAGAGGCTTGTCTCTTAGGTGATGCTAGATCTGGTCAAGTTGACAGTATTACTCATCACAACTTACTATCTCATGATCTCAGCCTGTGGATGGCTGAATCCATTGCTATGGGTCTGTACAAGGCAGAGCATCATGGCAGACTGATTGTGGTGGTTGGCATGGTGGAGCACTGTTGCTTCACTCATGGGGGCCAGAAACTGGAGAGATGGCCAAGGAGTGAGGACAGGCCCTTAGAGGACATGCCCCACTCCTTCCTGTTAGGTCTCACCTCCCTGTTTCCATGTCCTCCCAATAATGCCTATCAATAATTTTATAAGTCCATCAGTGGATTAATCTATTGACTAGGTGAGAGTCCTCGTGACTCCATCAGTACCAGGAAATGCTATCAACTGGGGACTTGAACCTCTCTCACCCAAAGTACAACAGTCCACAGCCAAGTTCATTAAGATACATGGCTTGTCTTGGGAATGAAAAAACATGGAGAAAAGGATTTACTCACAGAATCCACACAGCTCCTTGTAACATTGATGGGCACACAAACATCCATCAAAAATTGAAACAAAACAAAACAAAACAAAAACAAAAAACCAGAGTTAAGTATCCTTTGCTTTTATACAAAGCTCTAAAATGTTCACCCTGGTAATATTGGGATTTGTGTGCTTACAGAGTCCAGACCCTGGGTGCTCCCTAGGATCTGTGAATTTACCCAATAATTATTGTGTTTGCAGTCCATGAGAAGATTTTGGGGGAAGTTGGAGGTCTTGTTTCTCCCAGGGAGTGCAGCTGTGTGTTAAGGATCCAATAAAGTTCCATTTCTTTCTCTCGTTCTTCTTTAGAGGAACATCTGTTGTTCAGACTCATTTCTTAGGGCTGTCATGAACATACTTCTTCAAGACCATTTTGCTCCCTGTCACCCCAAATTCAGCTGTAAATTTCCCTCTTGCCTGTTCTTTTTATTGGTAGAAGTTGCTTTGGAGATGCGGTTGCTTGTATGTTAGCTGTTTTTTTATGTGTCTCATCTGCCTCTGCCACCTCAGCCCACCATGAGCTCCCCCCTCCACCCCCCACTCCCTGCTTAAAGGAGCCCATTTTCTTCCGCACACCACCGTCATTTTCTTATAATCGTCTTCCAGATGATCTGCAGAGAGTCCTGTTGCTGACTGTGTGGTGAGGCTCATGGCTTTCAGCATGCTGCCTTCTCTTCTTATAGATGACAGCTTTCTGTTACTAGTTCCTTCCCAAGGTTTTTAGAGTGTATACTCCTCTTATCAGGGAAATCAAGCATGCATCCTCTGGAGGAGCATCCTCCAGATTCACAATAGCATCTTAAAGGACAAAGCCTTACGATGTAGCCACCCTGCTATTGAGCTCATCTGCCCTGCCCCAGCCTCCCAAGTGCTGTGATTACAGGCATGTTATACCACGTTTTGGCCTGAGAAAGTGTTTTACTGACCACGAGCCATCAACTTGGCACTCCACCTCTCTCATGACAGTCACCATCTTGCCACTAGGTGACTTTGAAAGGAGCAAGGGTGGAGAGTGGTTTTCTGCTCATACCTTGTGTCTGTTTATGTCTGGTACATTGAGTGCTCTGGGGTACTGAATATTGATATACACTTATTATACTGCATTATGTGACAGATATTTAGTCTTTCAGGGTAGTTTTTTCTTTAGAATGTTATTGTTCAGCAAACCAATTATGAGTGTCAGCTATGTGTTAGGAACTGTATATTGGAAAGCAAATATGAGAAGACGATGATTATATCTCAAATTTTTAATATCATAGTGAGGAAGTGTTTTGTTTCAGTTGCTGTAATAAAATACCCTGAAAGAGGTAGCTTAGGGGATCTGGGGTTTATTTGGCTCAGAATTCCAGATTACAGTGATCAGTATGGAGAAGTTAAGGCAGGAGCCTGAAGCGGTTCGTCATGTCACATCCATCGTCAAGAGCAGAGAAAGCAATGGACACATGCATGCTTCTGCTCTTCTTGCCTTCTGCATTCCTATATAGTTCAGAACCCAAACCCAGAAGACGGTGCAGCCTGCAAGTCAATAAAGACAACGCTTCCACCACGACATACCTGCGGGCCAAACTCATCTAGATGGTCCCCTACCAAGTTGCTTCCCAGGTGATTGCACATTGTGTTGAGTTGACAATTAGAACTATCCAGTGCAGGAGGGCACATGGCAGTTAGAAACACTGTAGCATGCAAGGCCTCTGTAATGTGTAATGGAGTTCTATGTCTCTGTAAGGAGGTTGGGAGTAAAGCCACCTGATGTGGATACATTCGCAGCTAGTAATGTATCTTGATTGCTTCATTCATAGACTACTAATATGGATAGGTGATTTCCTATCACTCAGTCTAAGTGCTTTATAGAATTCTTTTATCAGCAGTGTGATTTACTAGTGTGTTTTTCTATTTCCAGAAGGTTTTTCTTTCTGTTTTGGTTTACACCTCCTTATTTCTTGCTCAGTTATCAGAGATCACTTGTAACGTGATGATTCTCTGATACTTCTTAAGCCTTTCATTGTAAGTATAAAGCTTATGGTTATGGTTAATCTTCCTGAGTATTTCATGCATGTTTCAAGTAGATACCTAACTTTTAATTATATATACATGTGTATGCATATACATATATGTATATATATATATACATATACACACACATACATACACACACACACACACACACACATCTTAGTCAGGGTTTCTATTCCTGGACAAAACATCATGACCAAGAAGCAAGTTGGGGAGGAAAGGGTTTATTCAGCTTACACTTCCACATTGCTGTTCATCACTAAAGGAAGTCGGGACTGGAACTCAAGCAGGTCAAAAAGCAGGAGCTGATGCAGAGTCCATGGAGGGATGTTATTTACTGGCTTGCTTCCCCTGGCTTGCTCAGCCTGCTGTCTTATAGAACACAAGACTACTAGCCCAGGGATGGTCCTACCAACAAGGGGCCTTTCCCCCTTGATCACTAATTGAGAAAATGCCTTACAGCTGGATCTCATGGAGGCATTTCCCCAACTGAAGCTCCTTTCTCCGTGATAACTCCAGCTTGTGTCAAGTTGACACAAAACTAGCCAGTACAATATATAATTTCTAGTGTGTGTGTATATGTATATGTATATATGTATATATGTATATATGTATATGTATATATATACATATATACACACATACACACATACATATATGATTTCAATTTATAATGCCTAACTTTTAATTATATATATATATGTATATATATATATATATACATATCATATTTCAATTGTGTTAATTAAAACCTATTTATCTTTCTAATTTTTTGTTTCATTCATCTATAATTTGCCAAGTGAGGCATGTGAAGACATTCCACTTGACTGGCTTTATCCAGTTCTCCTTGTAATTGTTTTGTTTCCTACATTTTTGAGGTTATGTTGCTAGGTAATTTTTCTTTTGTGATTTGTTTTCCTTGTGAATCATTGTTTCTGAGATACAAAATGTCTCCATTTACCTGTTATAATTGAGGCGACACTATAATTTACTAACTAAACAGACACTCTGGGAGCGAATAGGGAGCCCAGGGTGGTGAGTTGGCACCTGCTGGGCTTTAGTAGGTAGAACCAGGCTGATCCTGGGCAAACCAGGGTGCTCCATAGACATATTCATAATACTTGACCTTATGGTTTTTCATGTAAATTTTATATTCTCTCATCAAATCTGATTTCACCAAACCTAGGCATTACTAGAAGAATGCTGAGAGTTTGGTGTAGCTACTTAATTAGCCTTACTTTTATTCTGAAGATAGCTAAGAGGAAGACTGACTCATATACACTTAAATAAATCATTTGACAACAATGGTGATGTGTACTTTATTTGACTGACTGCATGTGTGTCTGTGCACCAATGTGTGCCTGGTGCCCACAGAGGCCAAAAAAAGAGTGTTGAATTCCTCAGGACTGGAGTAACAGAGGGTTGTGAGCCATCATGCGGGTGCTGGGATGTGAACAAGAGTCCTCTGGAAGAGTAGCCAGTGCTCTTAATGGCTAAGCCATTCTCCAGCTTCCTCAATACATTTTCAAAGATTTATCTGAGGGCCTGAGTTTGGATCCCCATTACCTATATAATAAAAGCTGTGTGATGGTGTGTGCGTGCTGTTCCAGAACTGAAGAGGGAGGCACGGGAGGTCCCTGGGGCTCCCTGGCTGTCCAGTCTAGCCAAATCAGGAAGCTTCCAGACAGGGAGAGTCCCCCTTTCATGAAATAAGGTGGAGAACCATTGAGAAGGATAACAGACGTTAACTTCTGGCCTCTGTATGCATCTGCACACTCATGCATATATATAAACATGTACACATGCATGTCTGCATACAACGCTTTAAGCATCATTTTAGCTTTTGTCAGGTGCAGAGGATGAATTCGAATCAAAGAACTTGGTTGTAGAGACCCTAAGCCATACTAGACTTTCTGAAGAGGGAAATGCCTGTGTAATGATGGGCTGTAATAACTCGAGCCTCATTGGGGTTAGTTTGTAAGCTGGGCATATGACTAGTCCTACACTCACTGTTGTTGGTATTGAAGTAAGACATTGAAAATTTTTTTAGATGTGTTGTGCTAC
The DNA here is from genome assembly GCF_000001635.26 of Mus musculus. Taxonomy (NCBI): domain Eukaryota; kingdom Metazoa; phylum Chordata; class Mammalia; order Rodentia; family Muridae; genus Mus; species Mus musculus. Next base: position 113,571,359 of record NC_000075.6, on the reverse strand, counting down.
CAACCAGCTAAGTTAGCCATGTCTCTTTTCTTTTTTTCTCATGTGTGTGTGTGTGTGTGTGTGTGTGTGTATGTGTGTGTGTCTAGGCTTCACACTGATGTTGGGAATCTTTGGTTGCTCTCCATCCAATTCATTGAGGCAGAGTTGGCCCCTCAGCTGAACCTAGAGCTCACCATCACAGCCAGTGTAATGTAGTCCAGTTTGTTCCTGGGATCCCCTACCTCTGGCTCCCAAGTGCTGGGATTTCAGGTCTGTGCCTGGCACTCCCACTGACATTTACTTGGGTTCGGAACTCCAGTCTTTTGCCCATCTTGGGTGTCCTATTCACCGAGCCGTCTCTCCAACTCCTCATGCGTAGTTTAAAATGTAACTTTGAATTCTCTGGCTGGGGATTCTCATTAATTCAGGTACTAAAAACCTATCCTCACCAACTGTGGAAACCCCAAGCTCTGTCGCTTGGGGTCCTAATGGAGGCTTTTCACCATGAGTCTGAGGAAAGACAAACTTTGTTATTATTCTGTGTGGTGGTTGGGATTTGTTCCACTCTATATACAGTGTAGATGATCTTGGCAGTGAAGGACCTGTGTTCCATCTCTGTATCCCCCACAGGCCTTGTCTACTATCTTTTGGGGGAACAGGTAAGAAACCCAATCTCTTCATACTTTTCAAGAATGGAATAAATCAGGAGTAGCTGTGGTCACCTGGCAGTATGTGATGTAATGTTTGTTACTTAGCGACATAGGCGTTCCACAGCGAATACACATGTATGCCATGCAGAACACCATGCAGTACACGACAAACCCACACAATGCCATCTGATACTTATTAGTTTTAAAAAGACCCCAAACATATATGCAGTGTGTGGGTTAACACTGGGACTAGTTTTCCTTACACCCTGAGTTAGTGTGGAGTCATGGCTTTCCTTGGGAATGACCAGTGCTATGGTCAAAACCAAGCACCGAGCTCAGACAAATGCTCCCAGTACCCTTAACTTCATTTTTCAGAGGCACAGAAAGACACTGAATTTTGAATTCAACATTAGATTGTTTTCTTTTCAACATTAGATTTTTGAGGTGGAAAGCAACAGAGCTGTCTACTCATTCTCTCTCTCCACCCCTTCTCTCTCTATCTCTCTCTCTCTCTCTCTCTCTCTCTCTCTCTCTGTGTGTGTGTGTGTGTGTGTTCTTGTGTGGATCAGAGGACAACCTTGGGTATTGTTCTCCACTATTTAAAAAAAAATTGAGACAGTTTCTCATTGGTCTGGGACTTGCCAACTAGGCTAGGCTGGCTGGTCAGTGCCCAGGGATTGGCCTGTGTCCCCCACCTCCCCAACTCTGGGATTACAGGTGTATGAGATCTCCTCTCCTCTCCTCTCCTCTCCTCTCCTCTCCTCTCCTCTCCTCTCCTCTCCTCTCCTCTCCTCTCCTCTCCTCTCCTCTCCTCTCCTCTCCTCTCCTCTCCTCTCCTCTCCTCTCCTCTCCTCTCCTCTCCCTTCCCTTTTCCTCTTCTCTTTCTCTTCCTCTCCTTTCCTCTTCTCCTCTTCCTCTCCTCCCTTCCCCTTCCCTCCCCTATCTTCCCCTTCTCTCCCCTCCTCTCTTCTCTTGAACATGAGTTTTGGAGTTCTCACTCAGGTCCTTAAGCATGCAAAGCAAGGGCTTTACTGATTGAGCTATCTTCTCAGCCCCTATTTTTTTTTTTTTAATTTTATAAGCATTATAGACCTCTTCCACATTTGAGAATCTCTTTAGTCCTCTATCAGGCCTGTGAGCAGAGCCACAGAGGCTGTGAGAAGATGGTCTCATGTTTCCTTCTGCATCTCTTATGACATCCTCCAGCTTCGCATCTTAGAAGACTTTATTATTTAATGTGTGTGTGCATGTGTGTATGTGTGTGCCATTGTGTAGGTCATAGGACAATTTTGGGAGTGGGTTCTCTCTTTCCTTTCTGTGGGTCCCAGGCATCCAACTCAAGTTGTCAGGCTTGGTAGCAAACATCCCTACCCTCTGAGCCATCCAACTTTACCTTTTGGTGCAAGATTTTCAGTCTATCAATGTTGATTTCAGCACTTCCTTTGTAATTTTCTGAAGTATATGTAGGTATAAAATCCTATTTTAATATTGTTAAATGTACAGCAAATGGGAAACTGAAGTAAACAATAACAAAATAAAGCAGGAAGTAAAATAAAAATTATTTCAATATATCACATACAAGTAGAAGCAAACTTTCCACATTGAATGTGATGAGGCTGCTGCAGATCATGGTGTGATGATGCTGTGGGCACAGGCTTGGGCTGATGATGTCACTGGTGTGGGCACAAGCTTGGCTAACTTGTAGTGTGCATCAAGTGTGACTCATCTATCTATTTTTCCCAAACACAGTGAGACTTTAAGTGAGTTGAAGAACCCCCAATCCTCACTGGGCCCTGAGGGATCCTCTGAGCAGTATGTGTCTCTGCACTCTACCTTGTTAACATCTGGAAATTAAAAATAGCACCACCCGGAGCTGAGCTAGTGACTAGTAAGTGGAAATGTAGGCACTAAACTCTCAGGCTACTTAGTTTTAGAGTGAAAATCTAGAGGATTTAGAATAAAGCTATTAAAAATATAAATAACAAGGAGATGAAGAGAAAAAATTATTACTTCCTTTTGAGAATTTCATAAGTACTGTATTTATATTATTTCCACTCAGCTCTCTTCCCCTCCAGCTCCTTCTGTGTCTCCCCACTTCCTCTCACATTTATGACCTTTTCTTCTTTTTACACTTAGGATATGTTTGGGAGGTGGAGAGATGGCTCAGCAGTGAGTACTTGCTGCTCTTGCAAAGGTCCTGAGTTCAGTTTCCAGCACCCACGTTGGTTAGCTCACATCTGCCTATAATTCCAGTTCCAGGGTATCTGATGCCCTACTGGTCTAGCGCACACACACACACACACACACACACACACACACACACACACACACACACTCACATACACAGAAACTAAAATACATATTTAAAATAGTTTTAAGACAGGGTCTCTTGTAGCCTAAGCTGACCACACCTGTCTGCAGCTAAGGATAATCTTGAATTTCTGAGTCTCCTGTATCCACTTCCCAAGTTGCTGGTGTAAGTTTGCTTTACTATACTGACCTATGGAAGAAAATGATTATAGGGATATTTGAAGATTTTCTCAGTCTCTTCCTGGGAAATCAAGTGTTATTCCACAAATGATTTAGGGTTTCAGGACAATTAAGTGACCAGAGCAGAAGGCTACCTTGGGTGGGACCACATGAGGACAGAGAGGAGGAGGGGCCTAGTTTTGGCTGGGCAGGGCCTTTTTGCAGAGATTCTGTTCTCTTCTTAAAACTGATACAGCTATAAAAATACCCCTTCCTGTGGTTCACAGTTCTTGCCTGGACTTGCCCTTAGAGACAGGGACTGCTTCTTCCAAGGTCACATTCTTTTCTATCAGTGCTTGCATGACAGGCAGCTGGCTGCTGTGGAGAGATCAAGGCTCAACTTCAGGCAACGCTGAAGGGCCAGCCAAGTTGGGGAGCCCTTGTAGAACCCACCTGAGTCCTGAGTTGTAATTGCATGACAGGCCAGCTTTCTGCCTGCCAATTTGTCTTTCCAATTCTGTGCCAGACAGCTGATCTTCTGAGAGTTCTCCCATGTAAAACTCCTACATAATTTTCCTCATCTCAGAATCTGATTGTAGAGAACTTAATCCAAGACCATCGTCAGTGAGAGCCTTGGGTGGAGTAGATAGAATTTTTCACTATCATAGCCCCAGCTCTTGGCACAATGCCTGGTGCAGAGTAGGAGATCAGTAAACACTTGTTAAATGAGTGACTAAATGACAGATCTGAAGAGAACAAGAATGACCACCATAATTCTGCCTTTGGATATTAATTTGATAATGGGGTTAGTGTGTGTGTGTGTGTGTGTGTGTGTGTGTGTGTGAGAGAGAGAGAGAGATGAACTATGAATTTACACTTTCTCTGGTCTACATTTATGGCTCAGTCCCATGCATACTCTCTATAATCTTGAGCCCATGCCTTCTCAGGAGATCAACTGTAGGGTACTGAGTTAGAACAAGACATGGGCAGACAGAAAGTTAACCTGCAAGACAATGACTGCCCATAACTCAGCTGGGTTCTTCAGGAGCTCTGCAACTTGGCTGACCCTTCAGAAGCTGAGCCTCAATACCTCCACACCAGTTAGCTGCCCACCCTCCCAGCTCCCCCACCCCATCCACATTGTGGGGTTTTTCTTGAGGCATTTCTAAGTGTTTCAAAGGAATTGGGAGATATGAGTCATGGCTGCTGATCCCCCTCCATGTTCCTACCTGGTAACCTCAGGTTTTCTGTCTCCCTGCTGGGGACTGGAGTGTGGTGCACATTCAAGAGTAGAGTCTGGCTTTAGGGCCTCATTATGTACCTATGCATAAAATGACAAGAGTTAGTTTAAGTGAGGGGAGGAAATGCTTGGCTTCCTGGTTGCTCTAAGTTTCACTTTCAGGGTGTCCAGGAGCACACTCATAGTGGGGATGGAAGCATTACCATTTTAACGAGCCGGTCTCCCTGTAGTTTATGGCTTCCTCTCACCCACGGCCAATCTGATAGGCAATTGCTTTCTCTCTTAAGGTAGCCATTCTGGGATCTGAGATTGGGTCAGATACTCCTCCCCACTGCCAGACAGCCTCATAAAGTCTGTAATGGCTGCTTCCTTTAATTGGAATTCCAGGCCATTAAGTAGTGGCCTAATTCGCCTGCCATAGACTGTTTCTCATACTGACTCTGGCAAGAAGCAAAGCAGATTTGGGCATGGGTCTTCTTTCCTTCCCCTCCCTTCCCCTCCTTTCCCCTCCCTTCCCCTCCCTTCCCCTCCCTTACCCTCCCTTCCTCTCCCTTCCCTTCCCCTTTCCCTCCCCCTCTCCCTCTCCTCCCTTTTACCTTTAGGGACAGGGTCTTATAATATAGTCCAGGTTAGCCTGGAAATTACTATGTAGCCCAAGATTGCCTCAAGCTCTCAACAGTTCCCCTGCCTCAGCCTCTTCACTGATATGATTTCAGGAATTGACCACTGCTTCTGGCTCATCTCCTTGCATTCTATATCTGTCTGTCTGTCTGTCTGTCTGTCTGTCCGTCCGTCCGTCCGTCCGTCTGTCTGTCTGTCCGTCCGTCTGTCTGTCTGTATTCATGTGTATATGGGTACATGTAGTGTGTATATATGTGCATGTGCTTGTGGAGGTCAGGGTCAGTGGCAAACGTCTTCTTCCAGCTCTCTACACCATAGTTTTTGAGACAGGCTCTCTCACTGAGCCTGGAGCTCATTGGTTCAGCTAGGATTGCTGTGCTCCTGCCCTGTGCTCTTGGTATTTGTGGTGCAGACTGTCCTCTGTGCTTTTATGTAGGTTCTGCGGAATCCCAACTCCGGTCCTAGGGCTTCTGTGGCAGATATCTTACCTGCTGAGCCATTTCCTTGGCCTCTTCGCTGTGTATCTTAGGATAGTTAAATGTGGTTTAGAGAAGGACTCAGGGAGGGGAGGAGGAGAAACACAACAAAGACAAAGCTGTAGAGATGTGAAGGGAGCCGGGCCCTGGGAGGGAACTGTGTGTCCTCTGCTGCATTTTACACATGTGTATTTTACACGGTCTACATGGGGACAGTGTGGAGATGACTTAGGGAAGATGTTGAATAGAACCTGCATCAACTGGAGTCCTAAAGGAGGAATGCTTTGGAATTGTGTCATGCAGAAGTCTCTATAGCATGGGGCCAGGGGCTGGAGAGTAGACAGCTGGGTGAGCGAGCATGGGACAGCATAGGCCATTTCTGACATTCAGCTCACAGATCCAGGGAGGTTTCTTTCCCATATGGAGAGTCTCGGGGGAACTGCACTGGCCAGAAAAGCCTTAATCCGGAAATGTAGATCCTACTCCAGAAAGACTAATGCAGGAAGGGTCTGTATCCAGTGCGAGGGCAGTTTCTGATCCACCTCCAAGTGAATGTTGAGTTTTCTAAATGAGAGAGCCACAGAGACCCCACCCACTGGAGTCCTTGCTTATGGTCCTTATTCATTCGTGTCCCAGCTTCAAGTCCCCGCCATCCCCCCAGAGTCTGCTGTTGACATAGCAAATCTCTAGCTGACATTTGGTACTGGTCACAGGGGTGTCACTCCGTGAATCCCTTAGTCCTGCAGAATCCCTGGAACAAAGCTAATCTGCCACCTGACACCTGGGCTTGTCACCTTTCATTCCTGGCTCTGACTGCTGTCTCCAGGGAAATAAAGGAAAAGATTTCTCTTCTGCTCTCCTACCCTCCCTGCGTGTTATTCTACTCCCAGACCTCTGTCCCAAAGGGCACGCATCCTCGCCACTCTGCTTTGTAGGTGTAAAACCACTTCTGAGGCATTGACCTGCTCAGTTGTCAGTTTTAATTTTAAGGAGTCAAGAATCCCAATGACAATGAGAAAAAAGCTTTCTGCAAGTTCTCTCTCTCTCTCTCTCTCTCTCTCTCTCTCTCTCTCTCTCTCTCTTTCTGTCCTTCCTCCTTTCTCTCATGTATCATATAGCTGGGTTTCTCTTGAGCTTGCAATGTAGCCAAGAATGACCTTACACTCCCAATTCTTCTCCCTCCTCTACCTCTGTGTTGAGATTATAGATATGTGCCAGTGTGTGCTATTTTAGGGTTCAAATCCTAAGCTTGGTCCATGCTAGGTAAGTAGTCTGTCAATTGAATTATATCCCCAGCCTTAGAAGCTTAGAAACATTATTTTATTATTTTATTTGTATAGTTTTTTTTTCCCTCTGTGAAACGTGTGCAGGCAGTACCTAAGGATGCCAAAAAAGGGCACTGGATAACATGGAGCAGGAGTTACAGACAGCTGTGAGCTGCCACATGAAGCCAGCTCCTTTGGAAGAGCAACCATTGCTTTTAACCTCTGCACTGTCTATGTCTCCATCCCTAGAAGCTGTTTCTTAATAGAAAGAGTTTTGAGCAAAGAATTTTTTGGGGGTATCTGCATGCTCACAGAGGGACTTCAGGCATCAAGGCTCCAGGAAGAAGTATTGTGGGGTTGGGAACCTATTTCTAGGCCCCCACCCCAACCTCTGTGCTCACCCTCACCTGCAGAGAATAAGTTCCATCCTTAGCACTGCACAAACAAAAATGTTGGTGCTCCATGCCTGCAATCCCAGCATTGATGAGGTAGAGGCGAGAAGATCATGAGTTCAAGGCCATCCAGAGCTACATAGGGAGTCAAGGCCAGCTTTGGCTACATGAAATCCTGCTTCAAATAAAAATGCAAGGAAAAGAAGTATGAACATGAAAAAAAACATAAATTTTCTTGATTTTCTTCTTATGTCTCTAGTTAGCTGCCCTGGGTAAGGTTGGACAACTTCCTTAAGCTACAAATCATTTTTATATGTATGACTATATGATGCATTTGTGTGTATGTATCTATGACTGTGTAATGCATATCTGTATGTATAACTGTGTGATGCACATGTGTATGTATGCATGACTGTGCTACATATGTATATGTATGACTGTGTAATGCATGTGTGTGTATGAATATGTGATGCATATGTGTGTATATGTATTATGTATGTATGACTGTGTGATGCATATGCATGCATACTGTATGATGCACATGTGTGTGTATGTGTGATGCATATGTGTGTGTATGACTGTGTGTATGCACATGTGTGTGTATGACTGTATGAGGCACATGTGTGTGTATGACTGTGTGATAAATTTGTGTGTGTATGTACATGTGTGTGTATGACTGTATGAGGCACATGTGTGTGTATGATTGTGTGATGCATATGTGTGTGTATGTATGACTGTGCAATGCATATGTGTATGTATGCATGACTGTGTGATGCATTTGTGTGTGTGTGTGTGTATATATATATATATATATATATATAGTATGTATATGTATGTGTGTATGACTGTGGGATGCATATGTGTGTGTATATATGACTGTGGGATGCACATGTGTATGCTACCTGAGACCAGTTTAAGCAGATGGAGCAACATACACAGGATGAGAGTTAGAGGGACATGGAACAGGCATTGCAGGAGTTAAAATCCAGCTCTGGACAGCTGCCTACCCAGGTGAGGGAGGACAGCTGAACTTCTAGGCTAGGGTAGGCTATAAAGCAAGGCTGTGTTAAGAAGAAAAGAAATCCATCTCTGGCTTTATGAGCAGTTATAGAAGTTCCCAGTATGCTCCACATCCAACAATTGCCTACAACTCCTGCTCCAGGTAAGCTGCTACCCTCTTCTGGTCTTTGAAGGCAGCTCTGCTCATGTGCACTACCCACACAAACATTCACCAGTAAAAATAATAATAAGTAAATATTTTAAAAGTAAAATTGTGAACACATACACGCACCAAAACAACCCAAATCTATAAAGACAGTAAACTGGAAACCATAGCATACATGCAAAAGACAAGCAAGACGAACAAAAATAAAGCTAAAACAAAGCAACAGGAGGCAAAAAAAAAAATCTACAAAAATACCATTGAGTTCATTTTGTGTTGGCCATCTAATTCTGGGCATGGGATCTATTGTGTAAGCATGCTCAGTATACCCAGTGAGACTCTGTTAGAGAAAACTCATGTTTCCTATGCAAGTAGATGTCAATAGCTTCTTGCTTGGGGTGGGAGCCCATGTTCATTTTCCTCTCTCAACACTGGGACCTCATCTGTCTTGGACCTTTGCAGGCCATGCATACACTGCCAACCTCTGTGAATGAATATGTGCATCATCTTGTTCTATCTGGAAGTTTCTGTTTCTTTCTTGTCATTTATCCTACATCCCACCTTCCTTCCAATGATGGAGGTTGGAAAGTAAGACACATCATCTTTCCAAGCCTCTCTTCCCTACCTCCCACCAATCTGGACTTTGCAGAGTTGCTTCTGACAGTGAGATGCACTCAAACAAAATTAGGACTTTCTGGTCTAGGAGATTCTAAGTCTGTTTCCCTGCTGCCTAGCTTTGCTTGAAGAATCATGGTCAGCAGAGGTGTTAAAATGTACTTTATGGAAGTATCTGTGGCAGCTGGAGTTCATGGACATTTCAAGGCAGTGTGGCAGTAGCAGTGAGATGCTTGGGCCACAGCTCATTGGTGTGTTTCAGAACTCAGTGGTCTTGTTCTACCGTTTCTCCACCCTTCCATGGTTGTTAAGCACTAGCATTTAATAGCAAGTGTCTTTTAGTTTGAAACACCTTGTGTGTTTTCTATAGCTTTGATGCATGGTGAGTTCTTTGTATGGATGGAGAGTCAGGATAATTAGTTCATCATTGTGAGCTAGCCTCAAGGACTGTGCTTATTCTCCACCCTTGCTTTAGTGATCTCCAGGGCTCCTTACTTTCTGCCGTGTTCAGCACATGTATGTGTTTGTTCCTGAAGAATACCATGCACCAAGACCCGAGCTTGGAAGCAGAGAACTCATGCCAGAACATTCCAGGTTCATTAGCAGGCTTAGGTCAGGTTGGGTGACTTCTTGAGCTTCAACCTTATCCTCTGTAGAGGCTGGAGTCTTCTTTCATGATTTATCTAGGGGTTGCTATGAGACCCACTATCAGCAACACCAGCTGTCACTCATTTAGCAGAACTTATGGAGAGTCGTCCATGTTGTAGGGCCCACATGGAGCTGAGTAACTCACCGGAGGGGCTAAGTCAGCTTCTGCCCGTGGCCTTCCGTGGGTCTCTACGAATCTTAGCAGGTGAAGGAAATGTGGGAGAGCCTTGTAAGCACTTTAGGAGTGCACCACAACTCTCCACATCCTGAGATCTATCTCTGAAGCCAGCAGGGGTGGGGAGGGGGAGGGAAGGAAATCTATTCTTAGGCCCATAAATAATTTAGGTCAGAATATTCCAGGTAGCATAGCATCATAGCTGAAAACAAACCCCAATTTGGATGGTTATGAAATGATCTCAATAAACATCATTGCTAAAAACACAAGCATTTTAATGAGCTCATCTGTAACTCTGCAGGGCCTGCTGAGATATGAATATATATATATATTCACAATATAGATCATTGTAAGCGTGTTTCTCACTGGTTGCATTTATCCTCTTTCCTCTTGTTGCTATTATTTTGGGGGGTCATTAAATTGTCTTCTACCTTTTGAGTGGATGAAGACTATTTATTTGTATCTCGAGGCTCATAGAAAGCAGGCACACTTAATTTTCTGAAGGATAAGGTTCAGGATGGTTTCACCATCCCAAACTCCATGAGAACTTCCTGTGTCACGTGGCAGAGACCTTTAGCTTCCTTGCTCCTGGGTTCTAGTAAGGTGCAGGGAAATGACCTAGGGTTCACAATTGGTAGAGAGAATAGAGTACAAAGATCACACTACAGGGAGCTGTGTGTTCCCCGGAGTTCTCTAGAGGAACATGACCAATGGCCTGGGTACAGTAAAAGGCAATTTATTAGCTTGGTCTAGGTAGTATGACAGTGGGTGCCTGCACACTGAAGGGCCTAGAATCTGCTAGGTGCTCAGTCCATGAGCTGGATGCTTCAGCAGCCCTAGGTTGGTGTTGAAGGACTGGAGGACTACTGGATAGTCATTGGTCTTTGGTCTGTGCTGGAAGGTCAAAGAAGCTGGGTTTTCATGGCAGAGAAAAATGGCAGTATCATCATCATCATCATCATTAATTAGATGCCACTATAAGATGACAACAAAGTAGATGAACTTGTCAGTAAGTCATAACGACAAGCAGGCAGAAACCAAAAGCTTTTGTTTCTCCGATTTCCTTCTATCTCAGCTGCCACTGGAAGGTGCCAATCACATCTAGGGTAGGCCTTCACACTTCCATTAAACTGGATAAGATAATCCTAGTAGCTTGCCTATTAGTTGGCCCCAAATCCAGTCAAGTTGACAATAGAAATTGGTTAATCAAGGAGAAGGAAAATGAAGGAGAAACTTATTTTTCCAGGAAGGCTAGGCTCAGTTCTGCCTGAGACTTTGTGTCTCTCTAACCTGGTCTTCTCAATGACACTTTATGACAGACTGATTTCTTCTCTGCAGAGGGGAAAATTCAGGGTTGGTGAGTAAACTCTACATAGCTGTGGACAGATATAGTCACATGATCAAGTTCAAAGACAATGTAGTAGGGGACAAAGATGTGAACACTGGCTAACATGGTTTACAGAGGGCCACTAAAAGGTAATAATATCTACTGTATAAGAGATACCGTGGCTCAGCCTTCATCTGAAACTTCCTGTCTTCCAGCTACTTCTCGCCAAACCCTGTTAGAATGTTCCTCTGAGCATCTGGTTAACTAGCCGGCCTTGCCCACTGGTCTTGGTTAACTGTGTGCAGAACACGGTGCCAGGTGTGATGAGCAACACAGAATCAAGAGACCCTTGCACCTGCTTTAAGAAGACAGCCACCATGGGGCTGAAGAGATGGCTCAGCAGTTACAGACACTTGCTGCTCTTCCAAATGACCTGGGTTCAGTTCCCATCACCTATGCCAGATAACTTACAGCCTCCTGTAATTCAGAGTTAGGGAATCTGATGCTCTCTTCCGGCCTCTGTGAGCAACTCCACTTATAAACACACACACACACACACACACACACACACACACACACACACACAGAGAGAGAGAGAGAGAGAGAGAGAGAGAGAGAGAGATACAGACACATGTACTTAAAAATAAAAAAAATAAAATAAATCTTAAAAAGTAAGTCACCCATCCAAGTGATGAGATAAAGCTAGAAACCATGGAAATAAGAATGTGTTTGATGACTCATTGCAACAAACATCTGTAAGTGAAGATGTGTGGACAGAGGGACATGCTGTGGCATACTAATGAGAAGCTTTTCTATGTGCACGCGCGCGCGCGTGTGTGTGTGTGTGTGTGCGCATGTGTGTGTTTTATCTGGAGAGGGAAGGTTGCAAGGGTGAAAGATGGATATGTGGGGACAGGGAGATGAGCGGGACTGGGGTGCATGATGTGAAACTCACAAAGAGTCAATAAAAGGTTACAAAAAGAAAATGTGTTGGAAGTGAGTGGAGAAATTCAGAGAAGCAGGAGGAACATCTGGAGTGGGAAGGAGAGTTCTGCTTCCTGTCTTTTTGCGGTCTCTTTTTTTTATTCCTTCATCTTTATCTCTGTCTTGTCTGTCCTATGCCCAACCCCTTCCAGTCTCCTCCTCTTCAATGTGGTCATTGTATTCCACCGAGAGTGAATCAGGCTTGCATTTTCAAGCCACCTACTGCTTTGATACAAATTGTCTTAAATCGTGTCCCAACACAACAAACACCCTCTTCTCCGATTCCCATGGGTCAGGAGCTGAGAAGTGGTCATGCTGGGTAGCTCCTTGGTCATGAAAGGCTAGGGTGGAGTAAGGCTACATTCATGGGGCTGGGGATTTGGTGGTGCTGGCTTTTGGAGAGAGGCTGCCTCCTCCATAGAGGCCACAGATAGCATTTGCTCTTGGAGTGTGCACCGTCATGACATGGCAGCTGGCTTGCCCCAGAGCTTGATGGGAGCTATTTTGGGGTGGGGGTGGGGTGGGGAGGTTCTCTATTTGTAGCCTTGGCTGGCCTGGACTTGCTTTGTAGACCAGGCTGGCCTCTGACTCACAGAGATGTACCTGAGTCTGCCTGTCAAGTGCCGGGATCAAAGGCATGTGCCTTGGTGCCTTGTGGGGACATACATCTCTTTTATGAGCAACTCAGAAGTCACATAGCATCATATCTGCCTTTTCCTTTTGCTTGAAGTGGAGCCTAAGGCATGGATTGCTTTAAACAGGAGGGGAATTAGTCTTACTTTCTCAGAGGACGAGTGCCGAAGAACTTGCAGCCATTTTGAAGAAAAAGTATGTAGTCATTGAGTCCTTTTTTATTTCTTCCTTGGCTTCAGAGGAGGGGGCAGTCCATATATGGGTGAGATGTAACTCGCATGGTACAATGGACAGTTCCTTAGTAACCTGTCTTCATTCACCTTCCCATTCAGGCTATTGCTGACCATGGTAACAATGAAGGGTGGCTCTCAAAAGCCAAAAGGCATTCGAAAAGACAGAAGTCTACATGGAGAAGATGGCCAGAAGCAACTGTTCTTAGTCAGGCAGTTTCTGGAGTCCAGGCCTCTTCTTCCTCCAGATAGACCCACACCCTTTCAGAGGCGAAATTTCTTTGTTTATCTTTCATGAAGTGAAGTATATTTAGACAGCGGAATTATCTTTTCCTTTCCCTCATGAGCTCTCTGTGGAATTCATTAGCTCTGATTTAGTAAAGTGCATCCCATACCCTAGGAGTCAGTTTAATTCCAGATCATCAGCTAATATCGCCATCCCCTCTAGCCACTTTCCATGGAGGAATCTGCAAAGATTAGAACTGAGCAACTGCTGCAGAAATACCCCAAAGCTGGGAGGCATCAATTGGAGGACGGGTCTTCCTTCAGCTCTTGTCTATAGCATAAAGGACAGGCTCTGTCTGTTGGTAGTTATTGCTGGTGCTTTCCATGTTCATATTTTCTTGCTGACCCATCTTTTTAGCTTGAGCCTCCCTTAGACTGAGTCCTGTTTGGCCAAGTTGGTTGTCTGGAGTGAATGGCTTTAGTTCATTGGGTTGGTCTGACTTCCAGTCACAGGCTGAGGAATGATACCAAAGTCAAGGGGGCAGTTTTGTAGATGACTAGGGCTTGAGAGTGCAATGAGGTCTGAGTGAACTGAGTTTCAGTTATTGATCTAGTGCTGAACATCTTGTCAAATACATGTTGTCATTTGCTCCCCCCACCAAGGGATGGGTGGGAAAGGTAGAACAGAGGTATTTCACTGTTTTGAGATGTTCTGTGTATGGGAGGAAGGCCATGATGTGTCAACACATCTTCTAGCTCAAGCTTAGTGACATGCTGAGATGTCCTAGATGCCAAGAGGGTGTCCTGTGCAACCTCATGCAGGTCTCAGACCTTCTCAGACCCCATGTGACTGTCTATGGAACCAAGAGGTAGTGGCTGCCTTCCCAACCTTTTTCCAAATGTGTCTGTCCTTCAGCAGGAGGACCCTATGGGATTTGTTTGATAGCTGACCATTGGTGACAGGACATAATTTGCATGTCTTCCAGATGATGGGGTCCTTGTCTCATGTCTGGGGGAAATTTTAGTTGAGATGGATAGACTCACCCTTAGTGTGGCTGCCAACATGCCTTGGCCTGAAGTCCTGAACTGAGTAAAGGGGAGAGAACACCGAAGCCAAGCATTCATCTCTCCCTGCTTCTGCCTGTGATGCGACCCAACTGTCTCATGGTACTGCCACCATATCTTCCTCACCATGATGGTTGTACTCACTGAAACTGTGAGCAGAAAATACCCCTTTCCCCTTAGGTTGCCTTTGTTGCAGCAGTGAGAAAACTAACACAGCAGGTAAGTGGTTAGGCTCTCAGTAGCATTCTGGACATTCTAATGGAAACTCTCTTCCTATGAGGCTCACCCTTGTCTTCATCAAGTTCAATAGCGTGACTATAGCTCAGTCTAGTGCCTGCCATGAAGCAGGCACCCCGTATACCCATTAGAGAAACAAACTGTAAAGTTCTGCAAATTGATGACAACAGGCTTAAGACTTGACTCGTGGATCCTGCCATCTTTCTTCCTACCAGAGTCCCCTTTGATGCTGACTCCTTTAAGCAACTCTGAGGTATTTTTTTTAAAGACTTGTTTCTAGATGGCACTCTTATCTCTATCCCTTTGTAATGACAAGGCCTAGATACATAGATATGTGGATCATGTGCAAAAACTGGGTCATTTTCAAACTGATTTATGGGATTTGTCCAATGGCAGGGCCATGTAGAAGTCTTGGCTAAAGATTTAAAAAGAGATATATCCTTACTGATTCAGGATATTATAATGCCAAGTGATGTTTCAAAAGTCTTACTTTTCTGTGCAATCCCTATAACTCACTTCACTGTTTATCAAAGGTCAGATTTGACACCAGAGAGTTAAATGAGGCAGGCAGCAAAAGGAGGTTTGGTGTTGATGATTGGGGTCATGCTGATTGCAGCCACCCCCATCCCTGCTCACAGAGATGGGTGATTTACAGGGTCAGTACTACTGATAGAACAAAAATTAACTATCTGGCGCTGGTAAGAGTGCCTAGTGAGAAACTCTGAACTCTTTTAACTCTTAAGTGAACATATATAAAGACAGATAGACATATATACTTATAGACATAATGTATATACATATAGACAGACAGACAGACACATATATGTATATATATACATACACAGACATGTGTATATATATGTGTGTGTGTATATATATATATACACATATGAATATATGTCACACTTTATTCTTTCAGTCTCTTCTATACTTTCTTAGACAAAAGTTCTTAAAAAATACGTTATAGATGAAATGTTACACAAAAGGGGAGTTATAGAAGGATGTTGATCAAATCTTTGTTTCATTCTGTAAGATCATTATAAGTTCACAGCAACAGTTTCACAGGGCCTTGCTTTATCATGGTGCACACCTGTGGTTTCTTCTTTGGACATGACCTAGAATGAATGTTTTTCCTTGAGTACAAATTTGTCCTGAGTCTACTTCTCTTAGTGAAATCTATGAAATTCCCTCTTATGCAGCCTTTACTTACTATTCTATGAGGAGTAGGCACATTCTATTATTGATTCTAACTTTATTATATGTTTCTGGCAAAACAACTAAAACCATCTCCTTAAACTTTCTAAATTTATTTGAATAAAATCAGGAATGTTATAAAGTCATTAATTCATCTAAACAGCATTAATTCATGAGAGTTCACCTTCAGGTTGATCTGGAGGAAATCATGCATGGGTAAATACCCAGGAAATCATTAGGCTATTAAATAGTGGCAGGAAAGGTACATCTGCAGCAAGAAGCAATCCTGGGATGAAGTCTCTGAGGCCATGCCTCTTCAGAGTACACCCATTACAGCCATGCAAAAACAGTGGGCTGTCTCCAGGAAATTCACTCGCTTGCCATAGCCTTTGCTAGATGGCTCCTGTCAAATGTTATTATTGTACTATTTGTGTCCTCAAAAAGAGTAATACACATTTAATTGATTTTGAACTTAATATAGCTGTTTATTTCAGTGACTTCACTTTCATGTCTTTTCTTTGCCATTACATTTGGTGACATAAATCCCAAAGTAATTTGCCTAATAGCTAAAAGGGCAAAAAGAAGACATCTTATTTGTCTGGGAAGTTTTCCAATTTCATATCTTGGATAATACATGGGTTTAAAGAGTCATGTTGTTCCACCCCTTGAAAGATGCTTTCTTTAAAGCTCCACATTTATCTTATTATTTAAGGACATTCCACAATTTCACCATGTCCCTTCATAGAATGTCAAGTATTCAATGTCCTTCTCGGATTCTCTTATATGAAGAATAGTGAACCCGTGTTGTTGCTTTTTTGGGTATGTGCTTGCTTTTTGTCACTTGTGATGGTTATCTTGATAGCATGTTGATGGGATCTGGAACCAGTCAAGAGACACAACTCTAGGTAGGTTTGTGAGGGTGTGTTTAGAATGGAGTAACTGAGAAGATTTTCTCAGAGTGGATAGCATCCTCAGCAGGAGACCCAGATGTAAAGGTCCTAGGAGAAAGGTTGTCTGCTTGCTTACCTTTGCTTCTTGCTGGTGGGCACACCTATTTCTGCTTCTACTGATGTCCTCTGCTGCTATCAGACTAGCTTTTTTGTCCCTCTAGTGGGGGAGAAGGAGAGGAAGAGGAAGAGGAGGAGAGAAGGGGAGAGGAGGAGGAAAAGGAGGAGAGAAAGGGAGAGGAGGAGGAAGAAGAGGAAGGGAAGGGAGAGGAGAAAGAGGAGGAAGGGAAGGGAGAGGAGGAGGAGGAGGAGGAGGAGGAGGAGGAGGGAGAGGAAGAGACTCTGACTGACTTTGGGCTTGACATGAACATTTGACACCTCCAAATCCATTCCCAGTAATCCATTTCCTCCAACAAGGTCACACCTCCTAATCCTTTTTAATACTTCCAAATAGCACTACTCCCTGGTGACTAAGCATTTAAATATATGAACCTAGGAAGGCCATTCTTACTCAACCCACCACAAAGAGTGAGTGACTCTCTCTGGCCTTCAGCACTGAATTGGGATTTTTGAGACATTCAGCTATATGGACTGAAGAGCTGCTGGGTTTACAGCCTCTCCAGCATGTAGAAGGCCATTGTCAGACCCCTCATGCGGGAAGCGAGTACGGCCGCATGGGCCAAGATGGCACCCTGGCCCATTGCCAGGCCCCGTGAAACCCACGTTTACTGCCTTGCCAGAACATGCGCAGTGAAACTGCATGTGTAACCTGCCTGCCAAGTTAGATTATTCCTCGTCATGATCCGGATCTGTCAGCCTATCTGTGACAGACCTGAGCTTGTGCCTGGAGCGTGTGTGATTCTGATTGGATGAGGTGGTGGGGAACGAGATGAGGTCAGTTGCCGCTACTGTATAAATATAGCCCTTGCCCTAAGTAAAAAGAGCTGTAAGTAAAGAGGAAGCTGTGGAAGCTGTGTGAACCCATCTTGGTGTCTGTGTCATTCTTGTCTCTGCTGGTCGGAGATTGCGCCAAGTGGTGGCCCATATGGGGATCTCATCGTGTTGGTAAGCAACAGCACACTCAGCCTCCATTGTATAAGCCAATCTTGTGGATCTCCTTTTGTAACATACATATGTCCCATTGGGTCTGTTCTCCTAGAGAATCATGCCTACATCGCCCAATTACAACACATTTACGCACAACATTTGATAACAGTGGTATATTTATTATCCCTTGATATATAACACATTACCCCTAAATTAAATGTTATTTCCTTGTTTCTGAGGGTAAGGTATCTTAACAGGTCTTCTGCTTCAGGTTTTTGCTTACATGGTTACCATCCAGGTGTCAGCCAGGGGTACAATTTTTGGGGTCCAGGAATTGTCTCACAAACCACACAAACACTGATCTCAGTCAGCCAGGGACAGTTTATTGAGCACATGCCCCAGGACTGGTCGATCAGGACCACAGTCCAGATTCAGGAACTGAACTCTGACATTGAGTTAAGATCTTACATGGTTTTTAAGCCTAAAATCCACAATGTCTTTGCCAAGTTATTTTACCAGTCAGGATTTAGGAATAGAGAATTTCCTTAGGAATATGTCTTTGTGGTGCATTTATTCTTTTTCCATTGGCTGGGGTATTCAACTGTAGCAGGGAACTTGTCTAACATTCATGTCTTAACTTGTCTAAAAGATGGGAATTGTCTTGTCTAACATTCATGTTTTAACTTGCCAACCAGGATGCCAATCACCCACTTATATGTCTCTTTCTGCCAAGTAGGATGTCAGTTCCCAGGGAGGTCTTGGGAACTTAAACTTGACCCCTATTCAAAATAGAAGTCTTATTTTAAATAGATGCAGGTATCTCTCTTATGGGGTCCATAAGAGGCAGCTTATAGAAACAAATACCATAAAAGCTTATATACAGAGGCACAGGAAGTGCTGTTGGGTGGTTGGTTCTGGTCCAAGCTTATTTTGGGTAACTAGACAAAGAAGCTCTATTGACTTCTATCATGATTGGTTTCCAAGGACACAGAATATAACAGAATATGTAATTAGCTTGGGCATGAGAAAGTTTCCTAGTAACAGCAAAAACAACATATGAGAAACTTTCTGTATCTGTTATCTGTTATCTGGCAGGTTAGCCAGATAATAGCTAGACCTTAACATTTCATCTAGGCCTTAATATTTGACTTAGGCCTTAGCTCAATCACCTTAAGGATCAGCCAGAGCAGGATCTACTTCTAGATTTACTGGTATGATTGTGTTTCTCTTGGGCCATTGAAAGAACGTCTGAGTTGCTCATTGGCTCTTGGCAAAAGGTTATCTACAGTTCTTTGCAAAGTGGCTCTTTTGATTAAACAAGCATGTGAAGAGAGCAATTGTAAAAATGTGAAATCGAGGGTGAGAGCAAGAGCAAGAGCAAGGGCAAGGGCAAGGGCAAGGGCAAGGGCAAGGGCAAGGGCAAGGGCAAGGGCAAGGGCAAGGGCAAGGGGAAGAAGGGGGAGGGGAAGGGGAAGGGGAAGGGAGGTCAGGTGTGTGTGGCACACCTAATTCGAGTACCTGGGAGGGCGGATGTCATAGCAGACACTTAATTATAACACTTGGGAGACAGGCAGGTGGGTTTCTGAGTTTGATTCTATCCTGGTCTACAGAGTGAGTACCAGGACAGCCAGTACTATATAGTAAGACATTGTCTCAGAAAGAGAAAAAGAGGGAGAAGGGGTTGCAAGAGGGGAGGGGGAATATCTATGCTGGAAACCAGTCATGTAACCTATCATGGAGGTGACATCTCATTGTCTCTACTGTTCCTCTTGGTGAGAAGTAAGTCACTAGGACCAGTGCACTGGACCAGAGGGAGAGAGCCACAAGAGGCCATTAACATTAGGAGACAAGGGTTATCTCCAGCTACATCACAGACTACCAGTCACAAATACCATGTATGGCATCCTGTTTACTGGGTAGGTTACAGGCACTCTCCTAGGGCCTTTCTATGAAGTCTGTCATTCAATCCTTACAAAACTCTACTGAATATATACTCAATTTTAGAGACAGTAAAGCACAAGTATAGAAAGGTTCAATAGCTAGCAAGTGTCAGAGGTACGTCTGTGTTCTGGTTGGGGTCAGATATAATGCCTTCGATTCTCCAAAGAGAATAAGCTTAGCTTAGACTTTGCAGACAAGAACCTGGTAGGTACTGAGTAGTTGTTGAATAAACCAAGGAAGGAAGGAAAGGAAGGGGGGAAGAAGGGAGAAAGGGAGGGAGGGAGGGAGGGAGGGAGGAAAATAGACCTAGGTCACATACTAGCTACTTTTTTTTGTTTTTGTTTTTTGTTTTTGTTTTTTTTGTTTTGTTTTTGTTTTTTGGTTTTTTGAGACAGGGTTTCTCCGTGTAGCTCTGGCTGTCCTGGAACTCACTCTGTAGACCAGGCTGGCCTCGAACTCAGAAATTCGCCTGCCTCTGCCTCCCAAGTGCTGGGATTAAAGGCGTGCGCCACCACACCCTGCACCATTCTAGCTACTTTTATTCACTCTCTGGTCCTGAGTCTTGACCCATACTAAGTAATAGATCAATTACCGGGTGGTCACCTATGGCTCAATTATATCTACTAGTCAAAAGGGCCCCAACTTTCAGGCGTAGGATGCAAGATGAGGGATGCCATGCTGTTAACTGTTCTCACATGGACTTTGTTACTACTTCACGCTTCAGAGGATGTCCCACCAGTTTGAATGCTATGACGAGAGACACCCCTGTCTAGTTACAAGGAACATCGCAGGGGCATTTAGAAGGTGGGTTTGGTAGGGTTTTTTGATCAGCTTTCTGCTTAAAAAAAATGGTGAACAGGATTATTTAAGTGCTTCTAGTTTTCTATGCCAAAACACCAAAAAAAAAAAAAAAAAAAGGAATGGAAACTGATGTCTTACCTATCCAAAGCTGGGAAGCTGAGGTAGAGATTGATCTTGTGGGGCTGGGGAAGGACTCTGCAGGTAAAGGTGAACACACTTGCTGTGCAAGCCTGACAAACCACTGATGCCCAGGGCATCATAATGACAAAGTAGAAGAGACCTGACAGCCAAAAGGTGTAGCTTGATGATGATTCCATGTTTGGTGGAGCTCTGCTCTCCACCCATAGGCATGCATCCAAACAATGAAGGGTGAAGGCCTCTCTGAAGCCTTTTCCCCAGGGCATTAATCCCTCTCATGAGGACTTTGCCCAGTGACTTGATCAACTTCCAAAGGCATTACCTCTAAATATAATTTGAGAGTAAAGCTCTCAATTTACGAATTTGCAGCAGGCCACATAGGCATTTGGATCATGGTAGGGGATAAAGTGAGGCAAGAAATGACTCACTGAGCTGGACATAAACTGATGTGTGCCTGAGGCTAAATTCATTAAGGAGAAATGGATAATGGAGGCCAATGAGGCTCCTTTTGAATCCTGCTAACCTTGGCTCCATGATCCTTTCTTGTTTCTCTTCATAGCCAGGGCTCTCTCCATTGGCTCCTTTGGGGTAAATCAGATGGATACAGAGGTCATGACTCATGAAAAAACTGTCCTTCCTGTAGCCCAGCAAAGTTCACAGTTTGAAGCTACTGCAGTGCACAGCATTGGCTGTTTATAAAGTACCTTCTTATGGGCTGCTCCTTTGGATCTTCAGTGAACCTCTGAAATGATGCTGTGGGAAAGAATGGATTGTCCTCTACCTCAACCGCTGCGTTTACTCCTTAAAATCTCTTGGTTGTCAAATCTCTATGAGATACCCTGGCAAGAAAGGAACAAAATCATAGTTTAATGACAGACTAATAGCTAGGGAGCACACTGGCTGGGGACTCTAGGGCTTTTTTGTGATATGAGTGTTCTATCAACTGCTGCCTCTTTTTTTTCTCATTTTATTATTACTATTACTGTGTGTGCATAGGTATGTATCATGTATGTGTGTGTTCATGTGGGTGTGCATCTGTTCATATGGGTCTCTTCAGAAGTCTGTGTTAGGTGTCTTCCTTGGTTGCTCTCTACCATGTTGTTTGAGGCAGGGTTTTTAATTGAACCCAAAGTTCACAGATTTGGCTGGCCAACAGCTCCAGAGAGCCTCCTATCACAATCTCTGTGATGCTGGGATTACAGATGTGTGCTGAGCATCTGGCTTCTTGTACAGTGCTAGATCTGAACTCAGGTCTTCCTAGTTGCACAACAGGCATCTTACTGGCAGAGCCATGTGCCCATTCTCGATTGATGTCTCCTTGAGTCCCTTTTTAGGTGGTTTTAGTAGCGCTTTCTTATGCTTCTGATGGGGTCTTCTTTTTTCAGCTAACATTCCTGATTGGGTTAACACTGTGGATAGCAATAAGTGAAGCTCACCACTTGTACAACTGACACCCACCATTATTTATTGGTTTTGAACTAGCCTTTTAGATGTTGTAGGATGTCACTTGTACATGGGTACCATCATCTCTGGTTTATAAATAAGGAAACCAGACTTGGAAAAGTTGCTACAGGGGATTTCTCAGGGTGTTGTATCCATCCAGGAAGTTGGACCCTCTTAGATTTTCTGACTCTAAACTCTGAATTCGTTGTACCCCTCCATTTTCCTTGGGTTGGCTCATATCGAGGAGTGCTCACTGAATTGCCTCCTTGATTGCACAGTCCCATCTGGGATGTGCTATGTTCTTGGATGAGACTGAGTGATATTGTAAGGGGAGGTGCTACAAGACTAGAGATGCTGTGGTCCTTCCCCCGAGCCTGTGAAGAAATGAGAGATTACCCAGTGATCCAATAATGTAGGAACTTGAAACACAGGTATGGCCAGGCAGGGGTAGCACATGCCTTTAATCCCAGCACTTGGGAGGCAGAGGCAGGCGGATTTCTGAGTTTGAGGCCAGCATGGTCTACAGAGTGAGTTCCAGGACAGCCAGGGCTATACAGAGAAACCCTGTCTCAATCCCCCCCCCCCAAAAAAAAGGAAAAGAAGCACAGGTATGGCTATGGAGCTCATAACCAGGTCTGCATGGCTGGACCAGCTATACCTTGTTAATAGCTTCATTCTTCTCATAATAGAGGGGGATGTGTCTCTTGGTGACAACAGAGGCTGTTGTCCTGGGGAAACAAGGAGTTAGATGAGGACCAGAATCCATCTCTCTCTCAGCTTCCTGAATGCAGAAGCAATGGACCAGCTGCCTCCCACTCCAGATGCTGTGCCTTCCTTCCCCCACCATGATGGACTGTGTGGCCTTGAACCATGAGACACAATAAACTCTCCTTGCCTTAAGTTGCTTCTTGTCAGGTATTTGGTCAGATTAATGAGAAAAGTAGTGAGCATAAATGTTTATTTTGTTCATTTTGTCCCAGCATGGTTTCTCTCTGTTCCATTACCAGGAGAGCAAGTAGGTGAGTGGGTATCTTAGCCTAGACTGCATTTCATGTTTGCTTTGTATGGCTGATGCTTCCCTGCTGTGAGCAGGCTTAAAACAACTACCAGAAAAGGAGAAATGGGATTTTGATACATAAGACCAAGATGTATAAGAAGCATTCTGCAGACTTCCAATGGGCTTATACCATGGTTAGGCTTTTGGACTGAGAGGGTAACATGAGGGATACAGGTATGAAGTCTCAACTGTATAATGGCTCAAACTGTCCCAATGGACATTCTAGTCATCCTTTCTCAAGCCAGTCCCCTGGTGACCTTCTGTTACCTTGCTATCCAAATGCTTTTACATATCACAGCTGGACCATACAGGACTCCCTTATCCTCTCCCTAGTTCTGAGGAAAGAATCTTGGACATTTGGCTTGGCAAATGTTGTGATGTGATGTGGAAATTGTCATCTGTGAGCAAAGGTGTTAAGGAAGCAAATGTTGGGTCTGAGGATGCTCGAAGAACCAGACAGCCTCTCCTGTGTTCTTAGAGGTGATTCCCTGTGACTTTCTCAGGGAGCCATGGTCCTCAGCACCAGGTAGCTACCATGCCTGCCCTTTATGCTTGTCAAGTGACACTGCACTTTGCACTGGACTCTCAAGGTTTTATGTAGTCATCTTGAGAGCTTTCTAGAACAAGCAAGCTGTTCTAGTCTTAACATCCCAGTGCCTACTGGCTGAGTGATTGGGAGAGCTGGTGGACCTCGGACTTGCATTTGGAGCAAGGTAACAGAGGGTTATCAGAGGACTGGCTTGAGAAGGGATGACTAGAAAGCCCATTGGGACAGTTTGAGTCAATATGTAACTACTGTGTTTACTCAGTTACTGTACGAGGCTTAATCAGGCCGGTCAAAATCTTCCTAATGAGATTTTAAAATAATATCTCTTCACAGATCATTGCAAGGAAATATTTATGGAGGAATGAGTCATTATTTATTGTTAAGCTTAAAGGACTTTTGGGGGTTATAAATAAACTCTTCATCACCCAGTCAAAAGTAGTAAAGCTCGTGACTTTTCTGCTCTGAAGAATTATGTCCCAGCTTCCCTTTTCCTGCCGCTCAGTTTATATCTAGCCTTGTCTCACCCACCACCAGTTGGTGGGTGTTTAAGAAGTGAAAAATAATTTTAATATTTGCCAAGGTGAAATAGAAGTAATTTGGTAAATCTGCTACTTAAAGGAGCACGGGAAAAATACCGAGACAATATAGAGGCTTTTTTTTTCTGAATTGTCTTTTGTTTTTAATTATTTCTATTTCATTATCCTTTTATATTCATGGGTGATTATATATATTTTAAAACCAAGCTAGAACAAAGCAGAGTAAATAAAATGTACAACCAAGGGACAAAGTAGAATGAAAAATATTAATTAACTACATAGCTTTTATTTCTATTATCAGTGTCTTCATCCATCTTCTATCCACCGTCAATCCAATAGATTCCATTTCCCTCTATCCACCCACCAATCCAGAGCCCATTCATCTACCCATCTACTGACCCACCCATCCACCGTGTCCATCCAAGAGCCCATCTCTGTTTATTTGTCCATCCATCCATCCATCCATCCATCCATCCATCCATCCATCCATCGATTCTCCCTCCCTCCCACCCTCCCTCCCTCCCTCCCTCCCTCCCTCCCTCCCTCCCTCCCTCCCTCCCTCCTATCCATTCCACCCATCCAAAACATGGCCAGGGTTTCAGGTAGTATTAAAGTTATGGGATGGAAAAGTTTGTTACGGATAAGTGCTCTGTTAATACTTAACAATACATCTCTTCTCTGCCCACCTCTGTGTTATGACAAACAGTGACTCTAGGCTTTTTCAAATATTTCTCTG
Source organism: Mus musculus (assembly GCF_000001635.26). NCBI lineage: Eukaryota > Metazoa > Chordata > Mammalia > Rodentia > Muridae > Mus > Mus musculus. The sequence goes on along the minus strand of NC_000075.6, from coordinate 113,546,579 downwards.
GGGCAAAACTTCTAGTTCTAATTGAACCTCACATTCCATTGTGCCCACTGGAGGTATCAGCAGGGAACTCAAGGCTATGTTCTTTGCATTTTCCTGTCTCCCACCTCCCACTGAAATGTGGCTATTCCTTGGTTGTCTCAAGTAAGGGCTGTTTTTCCTCCCATCCTGCCCATAATACCTGCTCCTGTGAAATGCATGATGTCTGGGAAGGTTGTTCTTTCTACATTGGTGCCTCATCAGCTGCTGTCTGTCTATAACCCTCGTCCACAGGAGAATTTAGTATTTGGCTCAACTACCTTATCCCAGATGCAATTCCTATCCTCAAGGCCTTATCCATCCATAGCAATGGCTCACCCTGAACCACGTCTCCTAATTCTTGATCTCATCTTCAGTAGATTTTTAATTTACCAAATACACAATGGGACATCGGGAAGCTTAGCAGACAGCAATCTAGGTCCAAGAAGCTCTGCCCTAAGGCAGTAGACATTACAGAGGCAAGGCGATACAAAAAATAAACAGAGAAAAAAGAAAATCTCACTTTGAAAGTTGTTACCGGAGAGGTGAATGGACCATTGTGGTTTAGAGTGACAGAGTTGGGGAGATGAATTGCTCAGGTGGGTGAAGAAAGCGTTCCTGTGATTTTGAAAAGTTGAGCCAAGTCTTAAAGCACGCAAAGGGGTTGTGATAATTGCCCCCAATTGTCAACTGATATAACCTAGAATCTGCTGGGAAGAAAGTCTTAGTGAAGGATTGTTTAGATTAGCTCAGCCTGTCGTCATATCTAAGGGGGGTTGTCTTGATTACCTTTACTGGTGTGGAGGACCCACATATGTGTGGGACCACTTCCTGACCTTGGGTTCTAGACTGTGTGAGAGTAGAAAAAGGAAGCTGAGAATGCGCATGCGTACATTCGTCTCTCGCGGCTCACCACTGTGGGTGTGACATGACCAGCTGCTTCAAGTCCCTTTTGTTTTACCTTTCTCGAAATCCTGTATTATGCATTATTACCCGGGTTTGTGAGCTAAAACGATCCCCCTTTCCTCAAGCACTGTTATTTCTTGTGTTATTTTGTCAGAGCAACAAAAATGAAGCTGGAATAGAAGTCGGCCGGCCGTGAGATAGCTCGGAAGAAGCTATGCGAGCAGCAGTGAATGTGGGATTCAGGAAGAAGTGTGAGGCCTTCCCTAGATGCATTTTCCAAAGTGGGAAGTCAAGTCATAGAATCTGAACCTTCTCCAGTGTCTCTAAACCTTGCCTGACCTCTGGAACAACACACGCATCGACCCGCTCAGGCAGTGCACTGTTTTCTACGCGTTGCTACATATTCAACACAGCGCATCCCTTGGTTACGTCCCTTTATCTTCTTTCAACCACAGTGCTTAGCCAAGGTGCCAATGCTCTCCCGTAGTAGAAGGGCCTTCTTGTGTCTTCTGACTCACCCAAAGGTGAAGCAGATATTCTCCGCTTTACCCTGGGACCTCCCTTTACATCTTGGGGCTTTTACTTCTGGATTAAAAAGAAAATTAAAGATTTGTATTCATTTTTAAATTTTCATACGAATAGATGTTGTGCACTGATTGAACACAGTCCCACCATGTCCCCAACTCTTGCATACCTCACCCCTCCATATTCCCTGGGAGTTCCTTTTGTTGCCCTAGGCAGTTTTCTATACTTCTTCCTTTACTCTCTCTGTGTGTGTGTGTATGTGTGTGTGTGTGTGCTGTCTGCATGTATGTAAGTGTACCCATGGGTGCTCGTATACATGTGTACCTGTGGGTGCATGTATGCATGCACTGGTGCTCACACCAGTGTGTTCACATGTGGAAGGCAGGTCATTGAGTATCCTCCCTGTATTTTCCACTTTACTCCTTCAAGGGGAAAGGGTCTCAAACTGAACATGAAGCTCACAGTCTTTGCAGCTTGCCTGATTCACCAGCAGGTTCAAGGGAGCTTCTTCCACCCAAGCTGGGATTATAGGTCTTCTTGTAAGTCTCTACCCACCCAGCTAAATTCCTGTGAGATGGTTGAGGTGTTCTGGATGGAGGGTTTAGCTTGACTGACATTGTTTTATGGTCTGAGATGTGCTAAGGAGTTTGGGGAAGTGGGACAGAGTTCAGTCTACAATGCAAATCTTTTAGTCGATGTTCATAATTCTGGTTCATTAATTGTCCCAGTTATCTAGATGCCAGCCTATGGACTGGTGTCCCCCAGCCTGGAGATTCCAAATTTTATCTTCCTCAGAGCATTAGTTCCCAAAATATGATCCACTTAAAGGGCACCGAAAGATCAAAGTTATTTAAAAAGTAATAGCAAGGTTTTACTTGCTGTGTTAGTCTTGTGATGATGATGATGTCCTAGTCTAGGCTTTCTTTGGCTTGAGAAGGGATATTATTTTTCATAAATTAAGTGATGGGTATTAATACAAAGTAGGTTTTTTTTACTATTAATTTTAGGATGTATTAATAGTTAAAAGTAGCTTTGTTCTAATTTCTCACACAACAAATATCAATCGATAGACTATATTAAGTTCCATATAAACTAAAACTTTTTGGAGCTTTTTGAAGACTTTGAAACTGGCCTGAGACTATAAATCTGAGAATTGTTCTAGAGTCTAGAGCCAAGAGCAATCCTCTTGCATTTTATGGACTGGACTATGCTCACCTGGCCAAGTAACATGGGAAAGAATCCATCTTCTCTTTCTCTTTCACCCTTTTCCTTCAGAGGTCAAGCTCTTCTCAGTGTGGAATCTAGTCTCCTCCTAGCTGCCTTTGGATCAAGATGTAGAAAGCTTGACTCTTTCAGCACCATGTCTGCCTACACTCTGCCATGCTTACTGTCATGATGATAATGGACTAAATCTCTGAAACTGTAAGCCAGCCCCAATTAAATGTTTGCCTTTATAAGACTTGCCTTGGTCATGGTGTCTCTTCACAGCAATAAAACCCTAACTAAGACAACATTATCTTTCTTTGCTCCATAACACATGCAACAATTAGTTATTATATATAAGTGTGTCTAGATAGATTCTGTCTGGCTATTCAGCTGCAAGGGTGTCATATTTTCAGTTAGTTGCTGGCAGGTGGCAGTGCTTTCTATCATGGTACCAGTTGCCTTTTGCCGGGAGACTGGTTTCTGAAAGAATTTAGTAAGTTTTAAAAACTTGTAGGGAAAACACCAGAGACCACACCGACTCTGGGAACTCTCGATTAATTATTTTTGAGCTGTCCCAACAGAACTCACGAGAGACTTATTTAATAACATTATATCCCTTAAAATTTACTGGGCAAGCTACTGAACTAAACGTCTTGTGACTTCACATTCTGGGTTTTAATAACAGAGAATCGATAACCTGCTCCCATTCGTTGAAGTCTGTAGTTAAAATATGTCTGAAGGGTTCCCAGTGGGGAGAGAGGGCAAGGACCCAATCCTGTGTATTGTCAATCTTTTAAGCTTTACCCATTTCGGAGGGTGTAAAGTGGTAAGCTTACGGTGACTTTAATTTATACTTCCCTAATGTGAAATGAACTTGGGATTTTTAGCTCAGGGGTGGATGTGTCTGGAAACTGGACACATAACATAGAGGCTGAGTTAGCTTGTGTTTTAACCCTGGGTGGTCATGTTTTCTTCTGGCATTTTTAACAATGCAAGGTGTGCATACTTTCCCTCAAGATAGTTTGGGGAAGATTTAGTCTAGGACACTGGTTCTCAACCTTCCAAATGCTGTGATCCTTTAATACAGTTTCTCGTGTTGTAGTGACCTTTCCAAACATAACTGTAATTTTGCTACTGTTATTAATCATAATGTAATTATCTTTTTTCATTTATTGTCTTTTCTTTTTATTGGATTTTTAAAAATTTACATTTCAAGTGTAAATTTCCTTTCCTTGTTTCCCCTCTGGAAACCTCTTATCCCATCCTCCCTCCCCTTGCTTCTATGAGAATGCTTCCCCATCTACCCACCCACTCCCGCCTCCCCGCCCTGGCATTCCCCTACACTGGGACACTGAGCCTTCACAGGACCAAAGGCTAATCCTCCCATTGATGCCAGACAAGGCCACCCTCTTCTACATATGTTGATGGAGCCATGGGTCCATCCATGTGTACAATTTGGTTGGTGGTTTAGTCCCTGGGAGCTCTGGGGGGGGTCTGGTTGGTTGATGTTGTTCTTCCTGTGGGGTTGCAAACCCCTTAAGCTCCTTCGGTCTTTCCTTTAACTCCTCTATTGGGGACACGGTGCTCAGTCCCATGGTTAGCTGTGAGCATCCACTTCTGTCTTTTTCAGGCTCTGGCAGACTGATTTCCAGAGTGGTTGTACCAGCATGAAATCCCACTAACAGTGGAGGAATGTTCCTCTTTCTCCACATCCTTGCCAGCATCTGCTGTCACCTGAGATTTTGATCTTAGCCATTCTGATTGTTGTGAGGCAGGATCTCATTTTTTTTTATTTGTATTTCCCTGGTGACTAAGGATGTTGAACAGTTCTTTAGGTGCTTCTCGACCATCTAATATTCCTCAGTTGAGAATTCTTTGTCTAGCTCTGTACCCCATTTTTGAAAATAGGGTTACTTGGTTCTCTGGAGTTTAACGTCTTGAGTTCTTTGTATATATTGGATGTTAGTCCTCTATTGGATGTAGGATTGGTAAAGATCTTTTCCCAATCTGTTGGTTGCTGTTTTGTCCTATTGACAGCGTCCTTTGCCTTACAGAAGCTTTGCAATTTTATGAGGTCCCATTTGTCTATTGTTGTTCTTAGAGCATGAGCCACTGGTATTTTGTTCAGGAAAATTTCCCCTGTGCCCATGTGTTTGAGGTTCTTTTCCAGTCCTCTTCTATTAGTTTCAGTGTATCTGGCTCTATGTCGAGGTCATTGGTCCACTTGGACTTGAGCTTTGTACAAGGAGATAAGAATGGATCGATTTACATTCTTCTACATGCTAATTGCCAGTTGAATCAGCACCATTTGTTAAAAATGCTGTCTTTTTTCCCACTGCATGGTTTTAGCTCCTTTGTCAAAGATCAAGAGAGCATAAGTATGTGGTTTCATTTTTGGGTCTTCCCTTCTATTCCATTGATCTACCTGCCTGCCTCTATACCAATACCATACAGTTTTTTTCCATTTTTTATTAGGTATTTAGCTCATTTACATTTCCAATGCTATACCAAAAGTCCCCCATACCCACCCACCCCCACTCCCCTACCCACCCACTCCCCCTTTTTGGCCCTGGCGTTCCCCTGTACTGGGGCATATAAAGTTCGCATGTCCAATGGGCCTCTCTTTCCAGTGATGGCCGACTAGGCCATCTTTTGATACATATGCAGCTAGAGTCAAGAGCTCCGGGGTACTGGTTAGTTCATAATGTTGTTCCACCTATAGGGTTGCAGATCCCTTTAGCTCCTTGGGTACTTTCTCTAGCTCCTCCATTGGGAACCCTGTGATCCATCCATTGGCTGACTGTGAGCATCCACTTCTGTGTTTGCTAGGCCCCGGCATAGTCTCACAAGAGAGAGCTACATCTGGGTCCTTTCGATAAAATCTTGCTAGTGTATGCAATGGTGTCAGTGTTTGGAAGCTGATTATGGGGTGGATCCCTGGATATGGCAGTCTCTACATGGTCCATCCTTTCGTCTCAGCTCCAAACTTTGTCTCTGTAACTCCTTCCATGGGTGTTTTGTTCCCACTTCTAAGGAGGGGCATAGTGTCCACACTTCAGTCTTCATTCTTCTTGAGTTTCATGTGTTTAGCAAATTGTATCTTATATCTTGGGTATCCTAGGTTTTGGGCTAATATCCACTTATCAGTGAGTACATATTGTGTGAGTTCCTTTGTGAATGTGTTATCTCACTCAGGATGATGCCCTCCAGGTCCATCCATTTGGCTAGGAATTTCATAAATTCATTCTTTTTAATAGCTGAGCAGTACTCCATTGTGTAGATGTACCACATTTTCTGTATCCATTCCTCTGTTGAGGGGCATCTGGGTTCTTTCCATCTTCTGGCTATTATAAATAAGGCTGCTATGAACATAGTGGAGCATGTGTCCTTCTTACCAGTTGGGGCATCTTCTGGATATATGCCCAGGAGAGGTATTGCTGGATCCTCCGGTAGTACTATGTCCAATTTTCTGAGGAACCGCCAGACTGATTTCCAGAGTGGTTGTACAAGCCTGCAATCCCACCAACAATGGAGGAGTGTTCCTCTTTCTCCACATCCACGCCAGCATCTGCTGTCACCTGAATTTTTGATCTTAGCCATTCTGACTGGTGTGAGGTGGAATCTCAGGGTTGTTTTGATTTGCATTTCCCTGATGATTAAGGATGTTGAGCATTTTTTCAGGTGCTTCTCTGCCATTCGGTATTCCTCAGGTGAGAATTCTTTGTTCAGTTCTGAGCCCCATTTTTTAATGGGGTTATTTGATTTTCTGAAGTCCACCTTCTTGAGTTCTTTATATATGTTGGATATTAGTCCCCTATCTGATTTAGGATAGGTAAAGATCCTTTCCCAATCTGTTGGTGGTCTTTTTGTCTTATTGACGGTGTCTTTTGCCTTGCAGAAACTTTGGAGTTTCATTAGGTCCCATTTGTCAATTCTCAATCTTACAGTACAAGCCATTGCTGTTCTGTTCAGGAATTTTTCCCCTGTGCCCATATCTTCAAGGCTTTTCCCCACTTTCTCCTCTATAAGTTTCAGTGTCTCTGGTTTTATGTGAAGTTCCTTGATCCACTTAGTTTTGACCTTAGTACAAGGAGATAAGTATGGATCAATTCGCATTCTTCTACATGATAACGGCCAGTTGTGCCAGCACCATTTGTTGAAAATGCTGTCTTTCTTCCACTGGATGGTTTTAGCTCCCCTGTCGAAGATCAAGTGACCATAGGTGTGTGGGTTCATTTCTGGGTCTTCAATTCTATTCCATTGGTCTACTTGTCTGTCTCTATACCAGTACCATGCAGTTTTTTTTAATCACAATTGCTCTGTAGTAAAGCTTTAGGACAGGCATGGTGATTCCACCAGAGGTTCTTTTATCTTTGAGAAGAGTTTTTGCTATCCTAGGTTTTTTGTTATTCCAGATGAATTTGCAAATTGCTCCTTCTAATTCGTTGAAGAATTGAGTTGGAATTTTGATGGGGATTGCATTGAATCTGTAGATTGCTTTTGGCAAGATAGCCATTTTTACAATGTTGATCCTGCCAATCCATGAGCATGGGAGATCTTTCCATCTTCTGAGATCTTCTTTAATTTCTTTCTTCAGAGATTTGAAGTTTTTATCATACAGATCTTTCACTTCCTTAGTTAGAGTCACGCCAAGATATTTTATATTATTTGTGACTATTGAAAAGGGTGTTGTTTCCCTAATTTCTTTCTCAGCCTGTTTATTCTTTGTGTAGAGAAAGGCCATTGACTTGTTTGAGTTTATTTTATATCCAGCTACTTCACCGAAGCTGTTTATCAGGCTTAGGAGTTCTCTGGTGGAATTTTTAGGGTCACTTATATATACCATCATATCATCTGTAAAAAGTGATATTTTGACTTCATCTTTTCCAATTTGTATCCCCTTGATCTCCTTTTGTTGTCAAATTGCTCTGGCTAGGACTTCAAGTACTATGTTGAAGAAGTAGGGAGAAAGTGGGCAGCCTTGTCTAGTCCCTGATTTTAGTGGGATTGCTTCCAGCTTCTCTCGATTTTAGTTTGATGTTGGCTACTGGTTTGCTGTATATTGGTTTTATTATGTTTAGGTATGGGCCTTGAATTCCTGATCTTTCCAAGACTTTTATTATGAATGGGTGTTGGATTTTGTCAAATGCTATCTCAGCATCTAAGAAGATGATTATGTGGTTTTTGTCTTTGAGTTTGTTTATATAATGGATTACATTGATGGATTTTCATATATTAAACCATCCCTGCATCCCTGGAATAAAACCTACTTGGTCAGGATGGATGATTGCTTTAATGTGTTCCTGGATTCGGTTAGCGAGAATTTTATTGAGGATTTTTTGCATCGATATTCATAAGAGAAATTGGTCTGAAGTTCTCTATCTTTGTTGGATCTTTCTGTGGTTTAGGTATCAGAGTAATAGTGGCTTCATAAAACGAGTTGGGTAGTGTACCTTCTACTTCTATTTTGTGAAATAGTTTGTGCAGAACTGGAATTAGATCTTCTTTGAAGGTCTGATAGAACTCTGCACTAAACCTGTCTGGTCCTGGGCTTTTTTTGGCTGGGAGACTATTAATAACTGCTTCTATTTCTTTAGGGGATATGGGACTGTTTAGATGGTCAACTTGATCCCGATTCAACTTTGGTACCTGGTATCTGTCCAGAAATTTGTCCATTTCTTTCAGGTTTTCCAGTTTTGTTGAGTATAGCCTTTTGTAGAAGGATCTGATGGTGTTTTGGATTTCTTCAGGATCTGTTGTTATGACTCCCCTTTCATTTCTGATTTTTTAATTAGGATTTTGTCCCTGTGCCCTCTAGTGAGTCTAGCTAAGGGTTTATCTATCTTGTTGATTTTCTAAAAGAACCAACTCCTCATTTGGTTAATTCTTTGAATAGTTCTTCTTGTTTCCACCTGGTTGATTTCACCCCTGAGTTTGATTATTTCCTGCCGTCTACTCCTCTTGGGTGAATTTGCTTTCTTTTTTTCTAGAGCTTTTAGATGTGTTGTCAAGCTGCTAGTATGTGCTCTCTCCTGTTTCTTCTTGGAAGCACTCAGAGCTATGAGTTTCCCTCTTAGAAATGCTTTCATTGTGTCCCATAGGTTTGGGTACATTGTGGCTTCATTTTCATTAAACTCTAAAAAGTCTTTAATTTCTTTCTTTATCCTTCCTTGACCAAGGTATCATTGAGAAGAGTGTTGTTCAGTTTCCACGTGAATGTTGGCTTTCCATTATTTATGTTGTTATTGAAGATCAGTCTTAGGCCATGGTGGTCTGATAGGATACATGGGACAATTTCAATATTTTTGTATCTGTTGAGGCCTGTTTTGTGACCAATTAATTATATGGTCAATTTTGGAGAAGGTCCCGTGAGGTGCTGAGAAGAAGGTATATCCTTTTGTTTTAGGATAAAATGTTCTGTAGATATCTGTCAGGTCCATTTGTTTCATAACTTCTGTTAGTTTCACTGTGTCCCTGTTCAGTTTCTGTTTCCAGGATCTGTCCATTGATGAAAGTGGTGTGTTGAAGTCTCCCACTATTATTGTGTGAGGTGCAATGTGTGCTTTGAGCTTTACTAAAGTTTCTTTAATGAATGTGGCTGCCCTTGCATTTGGAGCGTAGATATTCAGAATTGAGAGTTCCTCTTGGAGGATTTTACCTTTGATGAGTACGAAGTGTCCCTCCTTGTCTTTTTTGATAACTTTGGGTTGGAAGTTGATTTTATCCGATATTAGAATGGCTACTCCAGCTTGTTTCTTCATACCACTTGCTTGGAAAATTGTTTTCTAGCCTTTCACTCTGAGGTAGTGTCTGTCTTTTTCCCTGAGATGGGTTTCCTGTAAGCAGCAGAATGTTGGGTCCTGTTTGTGTAGCCAGTCTGTTAGTCTATGTCTTTTTATTGGGGAATTGAGTCCATTGATATTAAGAGATATTAAGGAAAAGTAATTGTTGCTTCGTTTTATTTTTGTTGTTAGAGTTGGCATTCTGTTCTTGTGGCTGTCTTCTTTTTAGTTTGTTGAGGGATTACTTTCTTGCTTGTTCTAGGGCGTGATTTCCGTCCTTGTATTGCTTCTTTTCTGTTATTATCCTTTGAAGGGCTGGATTCGTGGAAAGATAATGTGTGAATTTGGTTTTGTCATGGAATACTTTGGTTTCTCCATCTATGGTAATTGAGAGTTTGGCCAGGTATAGTAGCCTGGGCTGGCATTTGTGTTCTCTTAGTGTCTGTATAACATCTGTCCAGGCTCTTCTGGCTTTCATAGTCTCTGGTGAAAAGTCTGGTGTAATTCTGATAGGCCTTCCTTTATATGTTACTTGACCTTTCTCCGTTACTGCTTTTAATATTCTATCTTTATTTAGTGCATTTGTTGTTCTGATTATTATGTGTCAGGAGGAATTTCTTTTCTGGTCCAGTCTATTTGGAGTTCTGTAGGCTTCTTGTATGCTCATGGGCATCTCTTTCTTTATGTTTGGGAAGTTTTCTTCTATTATTTTGTTGAAGATATTTGCTGGCCCTTTAAGTTGAAAATCTTCATTGTCATCAACTCCTATTATCTGTAGGTTTGGTCTTCTCATTGTGTCCTGGATTTCCTGGATATTTTGAGTTAGGATCCTTTTGCATTTTGTATTTTCTTTGACTGTTGTGCCGATGTTCTCTATGGAATCTTCTGCACCTGAGATTCTCTCTTCCATTTCTTGTATTCTGTTGCTGATGCTCGCATCTATGTTTCCAGATCTCTTTCCTAGGGTTTCTATCTCCAGAGTTGCCTTGCTTTGGGTTTTCTTTATTGTGTCTACTTCCCTTTTTAGTTCTAGTATGGTTTTGTTCATTTCCATCACCTGTTTGGATGTGTTTTCCTGTTTTTCTTTAAGGACTTCTACCTGTTTGGTTGTGTTTTCCTGCTTTTCTTTAAGGGCCTGTAACTCTTTAGCAGTGCTCTCCTATAATTCTTTAAGTGACTTATGAAAGTCCTTCTTGATGTCCTCTGTCATCATCATGAGAAATGTTTTTAAATCTGGGTCTAGATTTTCGGTTGTGTTGGGGTGCCCAGGACTAGGTGGGGTAGGAGTGCTGTGTTCTGATGATGGTGAGTGGTCTTGATTTCTGTTAGTAGGATTCTTACGTTTGCCTTTCGCCATCTGGTAATCTCTGAAGCTAGCTGTTATAGTTGTCTCTGGTAAGAGCTTGTTCCTCAGGTGACTCTGTTAGCCTCTATAAGCAGACCTGGGAGGCTAGCTCTCTCCTTAGTTTCAGTGGGCAGAGTATTCTCTGCAGGCAAGCTCTCTTCTTGCAGGGAAGGTACCCAGATATCTGGTGTTCCAACCTACCTCCTGGCAGAAGATGTGTTCTACTCACCAGAGGTCTTAGGATCCCATGGGGAATCCTGTGTGGGCCCTTGCGGGTGTCGGGGGACTCCGCTGGCAAGGCACCCCAGTGCTCGAGTGGAGCAGAAGGGACTTGTGCCCCAGGTCAGGCCCGGGTAGTCTGCTTTCCTATTTACCGCAGTCTCAGGTTCCGAGCGATTGGATTGGGGCAGACGCTGTGTTCCACTCACCAGAGGTGTTAGAATCCCGTGGGAAATCCTGTGTGGGCCCTTGCGGGTGTAGGGCGACTCTGCTGGCACGCACCCCGGTGCTCGAGTAGAGCGGAAGGGACTTGTCTACCATACAGTTTTTAATCACTATTGTTCTGTAATACAGCTTGAGTTCAGGGATGGTGATTCCCCTAGAAATTCTTTTATTGTTGAGAATAGTTTTCGCTATCCTGTGGTTTTTTGTTTGTTTGTTTGTTTGTTTGTTTGTTATTCCAAATGAGTTTGCAAATTGCTCTTTCTAACTCTATGAAGAATTGAGTTGGAATTTTGATGGGGATTGCATTGAATCTGTAGATTGCTTTCAGCAAGATGGCCATTTTTACTATAAATCCTGCCAATTCATGTGCATGGGAGATCTTTCCATCTTCTAAGATCTTCTTTGATTTCTGTCTTCAGAGACTTGAAGTTCTTATCATACAGATCTTTCACTTGCTTGGTTATAGTCACACCAAGGTATTCTATATTATTTGTGACTATTGTGGAGGGTGTTGCTTCCCTAATTTCTTTTTCAGCCTGTTTATACTTTGAGTAGAGGAAGGCTACTGATTTGTTTGAGTTAATTTTATATGCAGCCACTTTGCTGAAGTTGTTTATCAAGTTTAGAAGTTCTCTAGTGGAATTTTTGTGGTCACTTAAATATACTATCATATCGCCTGTAAATAGTGATATTTTGACTTCTTCCTTTCCCATTTGTATCCCTTTGACCTCCTTTTGTTGTCTAATTGTTCTGGGTAGGACTTTGAGTAATATATTGAATAGCTATTGAGAGAGTGGGTAGCCTTGTCTAGTCCCTGATTTTAGTGGGATTGCTTCAAGTTTTTCTCCATTTAGTTTGATGTTGGCTACTAGTTTGTTGTATATTGCTTTTACTATGTTTAGGTATGGGCCTTGAATTTCTGATCTTTCACAGACATTTACCATGAAGGGATGTTGAATTTTGTTAAATGCTTTCTCAACATCTAATGAGACGATCATGTGGTTTTTGTCTTTGAGCTGGTTTTTTTTTTTTTTTTTTTTTTTATATAGTGGATTACATTGATGGATTTCCATACATTGAACCACCCCTGCATCCCTGGGATGAAGCCTACTTGATCGTGGTGAATGATCATTTTGATGTGTACTTGGATTCAGTTTGTGAGAATTTTATTGAGTATTTTTGCATTGATATTTATAAGGGAAACTGGTCTGAAGTTCTCTTTCTTTGTTGGGTCTTTGTGAGGTTTAGGTATAAACATAATTGTAGGTTTATAGAATAAATTGGATAGTGTTCCTTCTGTTTCTATTTTGTGAAATTGTTTGAAGAGTATTGGTATTAGGTCTCCTTTGAATGTCTGATAGAATTCTGCACTAAACCCTTTTGGTCCCTGGATTTTTTGGTCAGGAGACTTTTAATGACTGCTTCTATTTCTTTAGTGGTTATTGGACTGTTTAGATGGTTTATCTTATCCTGATGTAACTTTGGTATTTTGTATCTGTCTAGAAAACTGTCCATTTCATCCAGATTTTCCAGTTTTATTGGATATAGGCTTTTGTAGTAAGATCTGATAATTTTTTTTGAATTCCCTCTGTTTCTGTTGTTGTCTCCCTTTTCATTTCTGATTTTGTTAATTTGGATACTGTCTCTGTGTCCCTGGTTAGTCTGGCTAAAGGTTTGTCTATCTTGTTGATTTTCTCAAAGAACCAACTCCTGGCTTTGTTGATTCTTTGTATAGTTCTTTTTGTTTCTACTTGGTTGATTTCAGCCCTGAGTTTGATTATTTCCTGTCATCTACTCCTCTTGGGTGTATTTGCTTCTTTTTGTTCTAAAGCTTTCAGGTGTGCTGTTAAGCTGGTAGTGTAAGCTCTTTTCAGTTTCTTTTTGGAGGCACTCAGAGCAATGTGTTTTCCTTTTACCACTGTTCTTATTGTGTCCCATAAGTTTGGGTATGTTGTGCCTTCATTTTCATTAAATTCTAAAAAGTCTTTAATTTCCTTCTTTATTTCTTCCTTGACCAGGTTTGCATTGAGTAGAGTGTTGTTCAGCTTCCATGTATATGTGGGCTTTCTGTTGTTTTTGTTGTTATTGAAGACCTTCCTTAGTTCATGGTGATCTGAGATGATGCATGGGATTATTTCAGTCTTCTTGTATCTGTTGAGCCCTGTTTTATGACCAATTATATGATCAATTTTGGAGAAGGTACCATGAGGTTCTGAGAAGAAGGTATATTTTTTTGTTTTAGGGTGAAATGTTCTATTGATATCTGTTAAATCCATTTGTTTCATAAGTTCTGTTAGTTTCATTGTGTCTTTGTTTAGTTTCTGTTTCCATGATCTGTCCATCGCTGAGAATGAGATATATAAGTCTCCCACTATTATTGTGTGAAGTGCAATGTGTGCTTTAAGCTTTAGTAAAGTTTCTTTTATGAATGTGTGTGCCCTTGCATTTGAAGCATAGGTGTTCAGAATTGAGAGTTCATCTTGATAGATTTTTGCTTTGACCAGTATGAAGTGTCCTTCCTTATCTTTTTTGATAACTTTTGGTTGTAAGTCGATTTTATTCGATATTTTAATGGCTACTTCAGCTTGTTTCTTGGGACCATTTACTTGGAAATTTTCTCCAGTCTTTTATTGTGAGGTAGCATCTGACTTTGTCATTGAGGCACGTTTCCTGTATGCAGCAAAATGCTGGGTCCTGTTTATGCATCCAGTCTGTTAGTCTATGTCTTTTTATTGGGGAATTGAGTCCATTGATGTTAAGAGATATTAAGGAAAGTGATTGTTGCTTCCTGTTATTTTTGTTATTAGAGGTGGAATTTTGTTTGTGTGGCTATCTTCTTTTAGGTTTGTTGAAAGATGATTACTTTCTTGCTTTTTCTAGAGTGTAGTTTCCCTCCTTGTGTTGGAGTTTTCCATTTATTACTCTTTGTAGATGGATTTATGGAAAGATATTGTGTAAATTTGGTTTTGTCATGGAATATCTTGTTTTCTCCATCTACAGTAATTGAGAGTTTTGTTGGGTATAGTAGCCTGGGCTGGCATTTGTGTTAACATATGCCCAGGATCTCCAGGCTTTTAGAGTCTCTGGTGAGAATTCTTGTGTAATTCTGATAGGTCCGCCGTTATATGTTACTTGACCTTTTTCCTTGACTGTTTTTAATACTCTTTCTTTGTTTTGTGCATTTGGTGTTTTGATTATTATGTAATGGGAGGAATTTCTTTTCTGGTCCAAACTATTTGGAGTTCTATAGGCTTCTTGTATGTTCATGTGCATCTCTTTCTTTAGGTTAGGGAAGTTTTTTCTATAATTTTGTTGAAGATATTTACTGGCCCTTTATGTTGGGAATCTTCACTCTCTTCTATACCTATTATCCTTAGGTTTGGCCTTCTCATTGTGTCCTGGATTTCCTGGATGTTTTGGGTTAGAAGCTTTTTGCATTTTCTTTGTTGTGTCAATGTTTTCTATGGTATCTTCTGCACCTAAGAGTTTCTCTTCTATCTCTTGCATTCTGTTGGTGATGCTTCCATCTATAATTCTTGATCTCTTTCCTAGGTTTTCTATCTCTGGGATTGTCCCCTTTTGTGATTTCTTTATTGTTTCTATTTCCATTTTTAGATGCTAGATGGTTTTGTTCAATTCCTTCACCTGTTTGGTTGTGATTTCCTAAAATTGTTTAAGAGATTTTTGTGTTTCCTCTTTAAGGGCTTCTACCTGTTTACCTGTGTTCTCCTGTATTTCTTTAAGGGAGTTATTTATGTCCTTCTTAAAGTCCTCTATCATCATGATAAGATGTGCTTTTAAATCCAAATCTTGCTTTTCTGGTGTGTTAGGGTATCCAGGGCTTGGTGTGGTGAGAGAAATGGGTTCTGATGTTGTCAAGTAGCATTGGTTTCTTTTTTTCTTTCTTTTTTTCCTTTTGGGTGCAGTGAACTTTATTGATGGTATTCAAGAGAGTAAGGAGGGGTCCCCTAGGCCCCTCCTGTTATTATGGGGGTCTGGGGTGGAAATTGTGAGGGAGATGCTCAGTGTTGGGGGCCAAGTTGGTATAGGAACTCCTCAGCAACTGAGGGCCTCTCTTTTGCTCTCAGTGTCCTTGCTGGGGTGGGTGGTTCAGGGTTTCTTACTCCTTGGAGGCCATGTAGACCATGAGGTCCACCACCCTGTTGCTGTAGCCGTATTCATTGTCATACCAGGAAATGAGCTTGACAAAGTTGTTATTGAGAGCGATGCCAGCCCTGGCATCAAAGGTGGAAGAGTGGGAGTTGCTGTTGAAGTTGCAGGAGACAACCTGGTCCTCAGTGTAGCCCAGGATGCCATTCAGTGGGCCCTCAGATGCCTGCTTCACCACCTTCTTGATGTCGTCATACTTGGCAGGTTTCTCCAGGCTGCACGTCAGATCCAGGATGGACACATTGAGGGTAGGAACATGGAAGGCCATGCCAGTATGCTTCCTGTTCAGCTCTGGGATGACCTTGCCTATAGCCTTGGCAGCACCAGTGGATGCAGGGATGGTGTTCTGGGCAGCCCCACAGCCACCACACCACAGCTTTCCAGAGGGGCCATCCACAGTCTTCTGAGTGGCAGTGATGGCATGAACCGTGGTCATGAGCCCTTTAACGATGCCAAAGTTGTTATGGATGACCTTGGCCAGGGGGGCTAAGCAGTTGGTGGTGCAGGATGCATTGCTGACAATCTTGAGTGAGTTGTCATATTTCTAGTGGTTCACACCCATCACAAACATGGGGGCATCAGCAGAAGGGGTGGAAATGATGACCCTTTTGGCTCCACCCTTCAAGTGGACCCCAGCCTTCTCCATGGTGGTGAAGACGCCAATAGATTCCACAATATACTCAGCACTGGCATCACCCCATTTGATGTTAGTGGGGTCTCACTCCTGGAAGGTGGTGATGGGCTTTCTGTTGATGACAAGTTTCCCATTCTTGGCCTTGACTGTGCTGTTGAATTTGCCGTGGGTGGAGTCATACTGGAACATGTAAACCATGTAGTTCAGGTCAATGAAGGGGTCATTGATGGCAACAATTTCCACTTTGCCATGTGGAGAACAGATGGCAGCCCTGGTGACCAGGCACCCAATACAGCCAAATCCGTTCACACCCACTTTCACCATTTTGTCTACGGGACGAGGCTGGCACTGCACAAGAAGATGCGGCTGTCTCTGGAACAGGGAGGAGCAGAGAGCCGTAGCATTGGTTTCTATTGCATATGTTCTTGCTCTTGTCTCTTGCCATCTGGTTATCTCTAGTGCTACCTGCCCTTCCTGAATCTGACTGGAGCCTGTTCCTCCTGTGATCCTGGTTATGTCAAAACTCCTTGGAGTCTAGCCGTCTCTGTGATCCTGTGATTCTGGGATCCTGTCATTTTGAGATCGTGGGTATGTCAGAGCTCCTGGGAGTCAAGCTGCCTCTGGGATCCTGAAATCCTGGTGTGACCAAGCTCCTGATGTTCTGTTGTGTCAGAGCTCCTGGGAGTCAAGGTTTTGCTGGGTGTTGCAGGGATGGGTGGGGAGCCAGAGCCATGGGTTTGCTCAGGGCACAGGTGCAAGCTGGAAGGAACCTGTGTCTCTGGCTGGGTGGGGATTTACGCTTCCTTGGTTCCTGTGGGGGTTCCAGTTACACTGGATGCTGGGAAAGACTTGTGGCCTCAACTTTGATCCTGAGTGTGTCAGAGCTCCAGTGCTCCTGGGTGTGTCTGATCTCCTGGGAGTAGAGCTTCCTCTGTGATCCTGTGATTCTGTGATACTGGGCATTTCAGAGTACCTGGGAGTCAGGCTCCCTCAGGGTGTTGTAAGAGTGGGTGCAGAGCCAGCACCCCAGGTCTGCTCTGGGTGCAGATTCAGACCAGAAAGAATCCATGCCACTGTCTGGGTGGGGGTTCCTGCATCCCTGGATCCTGGGGGACCCAGGTACTTTGAATATTTGGGCAGATGTTGTGGCCTTTCCCATGATCCTGGGTGTTTCAGAGCACTTGGGAGTCAGGCTTCCTCTGCGTGTTGTAGGAGTGGGTGCAGAGCCAGCACCCAAGTCTGCTCCAGGTGCAGGTTCAAACTGGAAGGAACCCGTGCCACTGGCCAGTTGGGGGTTCCTGTGTCCCTGGATCCCAGGGGTCCCAGTTATTCCCAGTGTTGGGGCATATGTTGTAGCCTCCTCACCTGTGGTCCTGGGCATGTTAGAGCACCTGGGAGTCGAGCTTCTTCTGGGTGTTGTGGGACTCTGTACAGAGCCAGCGCCCAAGGTCTGCTCAGGGCACAGGTTCATACCAGAAGGATAATAATGTAATTATCTTATATGAAGGATATCTTATATGTGATGCACAAAGGGGTTGCAACCCATGGGCTGAGAAATACTGGTCTAGAGGCATCTCTGAGTTTCAGTATTATGAAAAGTAAACCCACAAGAAAGCCTGCGGGGAAGTCCCACTTGCTATTTATAGTAGAATTTTGATAATTTTCCTAGGGAAGTGCTAAGAGAGTTCTAACTGGCACCTTTTGAGCTTTTACTATGTCAGCTGTGTGCTTTGTCCCAGCACATCTTTGCCATGACCTCTAGAGGCAGGGGATGGTACTACACCCATACTCTGTGTTGGAGTCTCAAGAAGACCTGAGGACTGCCCATGGCCCACAGAGGCTCCATTAAAACCCTGGTGACAATGGCATAGTATGTATTCATAATGCACACATTATTCTGGGAGAACTTATTTTCAGGTAGGAAGTTGTGCGGCTATGTGAAGGTCCCAGTTCTGTTATTTCTTGTCTATATGACCTTGGGCAACTTAACTTAGGTTTTTGGAGCTTCTGTATGATAGAGATATCAACACTTGCCCTTCAGGGCTAACATCAAGCCTGACTGAAATTTCCTCATATGCCAAATGTCTGCTATATCTTCACAAAGACTTAGAAATGGCCAATAAACACATGTTCAAGTTCATTTGACATCACTGTTCATTAAAACCATACTAAGATATCACATTGCCCTCCAGTAGAATGGGTAAAAATAGAAAAATTTGACAGATTACAATGCGAAGTGTTTGAATGGAAACAGCTCTTTTGTGCTTCTGGGCAAACAGTCTACATAGGAGTGAAACCTGTCGAGAAATCATGTAGTAGAATCAACTAATGATGGCAAATGTTTGTGTGCCCTGGCTGGCGATTTCCATTCTGAGCATATACTCAAGGGAATGGTGGTTTGTGTTCACCAAAACACAGAATATTCACAGCTTCATTCATAGCCTCAAAAAACCAGACACAGAAATATTCTTCAGAGGAGGAGGAATAGATACGATCTGGTGGAGTAGTGAGGGAGATATCCTTCATCAGCCAGCTAACTATAGATGCATACATGAGTCCCACAGGTAGTCCGCTGAATGAAAGAAGCCAGACAGAGTGCACATTTTTATTCTTTTTTATGGAGTTTCTAGTTCTACTTCAATTGCATGAACTCAAGAGTAGGTCAAACCAACCTTTGTGGAGAGAACTCCATCGTTGTCCCCTGTGGAAGACACAGAAGGAGTTGTTGAGGAGTTGAGGAGTTTCTTGCCTTGATTGGAGTCATGGATGTAGATAGATAAAATACACTAAGCTGTACATGAGAAACATGTGGGCATTATTCTAAGTCACACGATATACATAAAATGTTAAGCTACAATGTATTGGTCATGTGGTAAGTGCTCAACAAACATGAGAATCTTTCTTTGTTTTGTTGTCTGCTAGATAAGAATATACAATGTTGGGGCTGAGAGGATGGCTCAATGATGTGCCTGCCATATAGTCACAGGGTCTGAGTTCAGATTCCAGAATCCAGGTAAAAAGTTGAGCATGGTGTTGCATGCTTGTACAAACTACAGTGTTGGGAACAGGGGCAGAGGCAGGAGGATCGCTGAAGCTAGTTGGCCAGCCTAGATGAATCAATGAGCTCCAGGTTGAATCAAAGTCCTTGTCTCAAAAGATAAGATGGGAAGCAATCAGTGGAGGCACTGGACTTGGACCTCTAGGCCCAACACACATGCATGCACGCATATACACATGTGTATGTACATTGGTGCATCCACCTACATGAACATCACACACACACACACACACACACACACACACACACACACACACACACAAAATGTGACTTATATGGACAAATAGTGATTTTTTCCACCCAGGGACCATAGGGCAGTTTAAGAGGATGAGAAAGCCTCATGCAGAAAGCTGGGTTACCACAGACTGAATCAAATGGCCCCTTGAGATGACAAGGATTCGTTTGTCCGTGTAGTGTGAGTAAGAAAGGTTCTCCACTCCTGTGTGGTTATGGGGAACCTTGTGGGAAGTGGAACATTTCAAACAGTTGATGGTGAGGCAAAGGACAAAGTGTAGAAGTTGAGAGGATTCAGGGAAGAGCTAAAGGAGTCAGTGTAGCTAGGGTTTGCAAGGATGTGAGTGTGTAGAGTTGGAACACATGGGTAGAGCATTCATGGGAGAACTTGGGTTCCAGGAGGAGTGGATTAGCCATGATTCTACTGGAGGAATTTAGGGAGATTTCCAAGTCATGTTCTCAAGCTGGCAGCTGGCGATAGCTGGGGAATGTAAGTGTCAGGATACCTAGGAGCAGAAGCTGCAGTTAGCAGGGCTAGATGAGTTCCGAAGAAAGTACCTGGAGCAAAGGCCAAGTGTGGTTGTCCTGGGACACACTTGGAGGGGACAGGAGTCACACATGTAGGGTCTCACTCCATCTCACACCTTGCTGAGAAAATCCAGTATTTACCACAACTAGGAAGCTGGAGGCTAAGTCTTAGGGTTAAATCCCAAGTGAGATTTTTTTTTTTTTTTGAGGAAGGGATATTAGTCTATTCAGTCTGGAATAGGGATGCCAAGTGTGGTTCTTGCATGAGAAGGGGAGGAAAGCAAGATATAGCACAGAAGGACCTACACATGGATGGCCTCTTAGCTGCAGCCTCCACCCAGCCTCGCCAGGAACTGAGTTGTCACATAAAGTCAAGGGAGAAGGGCAAGTACAAAGTCATATGACCTTCTGTTATTGAGCCACTGGTACAGGTGGCTCCTGGTGGGGGAATGAGGATTGTAATCTGTGGACATGGCAGGCCCTGTGTCCTGGACCATTTTCTGAGAAGGGTCGGTGAAGATCCATTGGCAGCAGCACCTAGAGCCGCAGAGAACAGACATCATAATAAGGAAAGAGGGTCAGGGAGGCTACCAGCACATCCATGACAGTTCTGTCATGGGGACAGGAGACAATAGTCTCTCAGAAGTGGTTCTGTCTGTCTGTCCTGCATGAAAGCATGATGCAACCAGTTAGCTTTAACATGTTGTCCACCCCTTCCAGTCTCCTTGGTCCCATGGCCATCCCATTGAGGTCTCACTATGATCAGCTCTTTCCTTGTCTGCTTCCCCACCAGAGAGAGCCCTTTGAGGGCTAGAGTTGGCCTCACCATCCTATTGTCCCTCTCAACCCCAGAGACTGTCCCATCCTTGGCACAGAAGCGTCAAAGTGATGTTGCTTGGCATCAGGAATCCTCTGTCCCATCCAGCAGGACCCAGTTATTCGTGGGTGCGAGGGGGACCGCAAACCTGGAAGAGAAATGGGAGGAAGGGAAAGAGAGGCAGAGACCAAGGAGGGTTCCTGTCAAGGTCTCAGTTTATTAGGTTTAAACGCCAGGTTTTAAGCACACAGCAAGGGGGATAGGGAGGGGTTGAGGGGGAATTAACAAATAACAAAGAAGGCAGCATCTGGGGACATGAAGGCTGAATTCAAACTGCAGGCCGGGAGGCACTCTGAGTCTTATCTCTGGAATGTAGATTCCTCCTTAACAGCCTTGGGTGTCAGGCTGGGCTCAGCACATAACTTGTGTCCTTAGAAGTCTTGGGAGTCAGGAAGAGATAAGGAAGAGGGGACTATAATTCAGCTTTTTACAGCCTCAGGTGCCAGGAAGGGAATAGGGAGGAGGGGGTGATGACCGGCTTCTTAGCACAAGGCTATTTGGCTTGTTAGGGTTGGAAGCTGCAAAAGGCTTACTTTCTCATGATATGGTCTCCAACAATCCTCTACCCTTGTTCCCTATGCCCACAAAATCACCTTTTGTCTATATCCAGATTCAGGGCCATTGACTAAACTCTGACCTTGGGAGACAGTGATGGGCTACATGTGAAAATCAGGCAGCTGGCAGCTGTACTGAGAGCCTTCAGCCTTGTTTTTCGGTTATCTATACCTTTAAAAAGTTTATTTAAAACAAATTATATGGTTAATTTCTTCTCCCTGCTCTCCAAATGGCACCGTGGAAGGCAATTTTGCAATGTCTCTCTTGGAAAAAGAGAGAGAGAGAGAGAAAAAACCCAGGAGATTTTAAAGCCAGATAATTATTTGTATCAGCAGGAAATCGGAACTCTACATCGGCTCTGAACAGGTACTGGGAGAGCCTGACTGTTTAATTTCCCTTAAACTCTGTTTGCATGCATTTAGTGCTAAGAGGCTCACACTCAGAGTCAGGGAATGGTGGGAAAGTCAGCGGAGGGAAAGGAAAGGGATGACAAACTAGAAGGTTGCAAATAGTGTATACTAAAAAGCTAGAGTTCTGTGTCTTACCTGCAATTGGTTGTGGGATCCTAGGGACTTTTATAGCCTGGGCTTGCCCTCCCTCCTCGGATGCTTTGCTATGGAGATGCTGGCAAGATCCTGGATCCTTTAAGCACTTGGAGACGTGCTGTGACCACTTCCTGAGTGTCCTGTGGGCAGATGAGTGGTTGAGTCACAGCCTACTTAGCCTACATGGCTCTTGGTCTGTAAGAAAAGCAATTCAAGGAGACACACAAACTTTTCTTGGCTGCCTCTCAAGGCTCTGCAGCTGCATTGCCAGATGAATTAGAGACCAGGGAACCAGAGGGGCCACGTGTCATCCATCTGATGTAAACTCCATTAAGGGGAAGCCTCTTCTTTGTCAATGCCTATTAGTGTCTTCTGTCTGTATGCAAGCCCTCCACCTTAAAGACCACTTTAATAATGTAATTCAGTTTCCAAATGAAGTTCAAATGAGGTAGGCTCTTGGCTAATTGCTAGAGACCCAGAGACTACAGTTATAGACAGGGAGAAAGACATGCTGATAGTTGTGGACAGGTGACAGTGACATCACGGGGGGAGGTGTTCTTTGTTGTGTTGTAGCTGGGATAGAGTCAAGAGAAACTGGCATGTTTGAAAGGCAATCAAGGCTCTCTGGGCAGAGGGACATGCTGAATACAGGCTTAGGAGTCTGCAGTCCTTGGGTTTCAGGCACTGTGGTATATGGTAAGGAAGGAAGCTGGGCTTGTGGACCTGGGTAGAAATGAATGTTGCTGTGGATCTCAGCAGAGTTTGATATAGCAGATCTTTAGAAGAGTGTCTGCCAAGGAGCAGAGCTCCCCAGAGGTGTGACTGTGACATTTCATGTGTGCTGGCTGTGGTGATGATAGTGATTGAATCCCTCCACATGGGATTTTGGGAGCCAAAACTCCTGTAAGTTTGTTTTTTTCCCCCATAGGCAGGTTCTGTAGATGCCTTAAGTCACCCACACAGGCAATTCTGTCCTTCTGTGGCACATCTCTGCCAGGTACAGTTGAACACACAGGAGCTAAAACAGAGAGGGAAGGCAAGACCTAAACCAGGCAGTCCTGGAAAGGGCAGCTCATGTTTTTCTAGAATATTTTGATCAGTTGACTGGCATAGCCCTCTAGGAGTTCAAGAAATTTGACTTCATTTAAAAAAAATAATTGCTTAGTTCTCAGTGACTCAAACAAGGAACATAAGAGTACCCAGCTTTTGCAAAGAGCTAGGCTTTGCAAATATCGGTTTCCTCTGTCTTTGAGCCTTCCTTCTCTTTCCCAGTGTGCCTTGGTTTAATTCTGCTCTCAGACATTCTTCTCTGACTCAGATTTCAGCCCATCACCAAGAGGAAGAGCTCACCACAGCACATGTTAGGTTGGCTCTGAGTCCTCTAGTGGTGTCACATGGTGACTATCTGATGCTCACAGTATGGCGATGATGATAGCAATGATCACAGCTGTCAAAACTACAGGTCCTGTGGTGGAGCTGTCTTCAGGATAGTATGCTATGGTAGACAGCCCATGCCCCTGACCCTCTGGCTAGAGCCTTGCTTTGGGTTCCCTGACACTAGGAAATCACATAGTGGACACAATGAAACTGGATCAAATCTCTTACAACCCACTGTGTATCTAAATTGCCCTAAGTGGACAAAATGCCAATGAAGAATACTTTGTAATCTTTGTATCTACTGGAATCCTCAAATCATATTCCACATACAACATGTTTTTATTCTGTAAGTAGACAAAGGCAGAGTGAATCAGGAGATTGGGTTCCCAGATCTCCCTAGGCTTAAAACTCTGCCCATATGGAGAGACTAGAGAGATAGCTCAGAAGTTGGAGATAATACATAGGGGACCATTCATGCATAGGACCTGAGTTCAATTCCTACCACCCCCAGTCAGCTCATGACTACCTATGCCTTGAGTCCTATGGAATCTGAGGCCTCTGGCCTCCTTAAACACTTATACTCGTGTGTGTATATAGCCATATACAGGCACATAAAGAGTTTAAAATAAAATAAAAAAAAACCTGTTGTATGGAAACATTGCTACATCCTGTCTAACTTAAGGCAGCTTTTTAATGGTGACTGAAAAACATCAGCTGGCTTGTCATCCCTTGTTTATTGCCCATTTACTCTGTGCTCAGAACAGTAGCTGTGGCTGAGAAATGCCTAAATGTCCTAGGCTGTGGACTTCTGTGGCTTCTCTGGGACAGAAGTTTTCTGTGTGTCTCTCATTTACAGGGCTGACTTCCCACCATACCCCACTGGACATGAGTGAGCAGATGTCCTTCCAGGTATCTAGTGCCCGAGGAGTCATGTGTCACATGCCCAGTGAAAGTTTGGTGACTGAATGGTAAGTGCTCAAAAAACTATCTCCAGGAGGTTGGAGAGAAGGCTCAGTCTTTACAGTGCTTCCTGCACGCGTAAGGGGACCTGAGTTTGGATCCCCAGCAATGAGTGCATGAAGCTGGGCAAGGGCAGTGCCTGTGGTGGGTGGTACAGGAGTGGACAGGACAGACCTTGGAACTCACTGGCCAGCAAGTCTAGTGAATCCCTGAGCTCCAGGTTCCTCGAGAGACCCTATCTCAGAAGATCAGCAATGGAGAACAATTGAAAAAGACACAGAGTATTCACTTCTGGCTTCCACCTGAGTGCATACGTGTGTGCATGCTGCACGCACATGAATACATCCCACATGAATGCAAAACTAACACATATGCATGCTCCTACAGACAACCTGATTTCTAAACACATGGCTTGTCATTTGTGGGCCCAGCAGTAATGGCTTTCTTTGGGAACTTGTGGGTAAGAGGTGGCCCTCGACTGAGCATGCAGAACCAATCTAGATGTGGCTCCCCTTCAGCTGCTTTCTGACCTTAGAAAGTCCTTGGCAGAAACAACTTTCTTTCTGTGAAATGAAAAGGATTGACTCTGTGTTCCTCTTCTGTTTCTTCAAGCTCAAATCCACTCACATTTTAAGGCTATTAATAGAATTTTCAGAACTGTGCAAAGATGTAAAAATGTGTGTTCCCTGAGGGCTGTGGTGGAAGTGAAAGAAAGAGAACCTGGGACATAGAATTCACTTCTGCCTTGCTTAGAAAGGGCTTGTTTTCTTTCCTTATAAAATATAGATAGGAGAGCCTTCTGTCTACTCTGGGGTCCTATGGCAATTAATTAGTTAATGTCTGTGCAGTTCAAAGGGAACAAAAAAACCATCACATGTAATAAGCTGTAGCAATGCTAAGTGTTATTATTTTCCACCCGGATTCTCCCATTATGCTTCAGTTTCATATTACAGTCACCATAACAGCACCAGTTGGGGCTCTTCTGGTTAATTATGCTACTAGTGAAAGGGAAAAGAATTCCCTTTAAAATTTCCGTTTTAGCTCTACTCTGTCTCCAGCTCCTTCTCCTATCTCTCTAGCGCAACATTTTACATGTTAATAACTCAGGGTCAGTAAATATGGCCACTCCTGTTCTTCACTCAGGCCCACTATGATCTGGAGACACCAACATTGTCACAAACGAACAAGTGGTACATACAGACACTTCAGAGCACTCTCCGCTCTACCCTTTAGGGCTTCTTCAAGTGTCTGTGTTTGTGTTTGTGTGTGCGTGTGCACGTGTGTGTGTGTGTGTGTGTGTGTGTGTGTGTGTGTGTGTGAGAGAGAGAGAGAGAGAGAGAGAGAGAGAGAGAGAGAGAGATCCTGCTTCTTCCATGTGGTAGGGTGGGACATGTTTGACAAAGGCAGAAGTTGCATAGTTGTTTTCTCAGGGTTGAGTGTTGTCATGGCTGTCCTGGATCAGAGCAGCCGTGATCACAGGAGACCCTCATGAGACTGGGCCTATGAACACTCACTTATCCATGTGAAGAAATCTAGTATAGCCCTTCAGGATTTCCTGTGATGCTCCCAAATTATGTAAGAAGTCAGTAGCTAACTAGGGTGGTATTTGTTAGTGGTGAAGCTTTTGTGTATCCACATAATTCTGGAAGTAACCCGACTAAACTTGACTCACCAGGCTGGACTTGGGCAGAATACACTCTTTGGTCTGTTGATGTCTTCTATACTTAAACCCAAACAGGGACCAGTATAATCAAGAATGTGTAGAGCATTCATGGGGGGAGCCTCGATGTGGGATCATCAGAAAGGAAGGAGCCTCAGTTGAGAAAAATGGCTCCATAAGATCCAGCTGTAAGGCATTTTCTTAATTAGTGATGGATGGGGGAGGGTCCAGCCCATTGTGGATGGGGCCATCCCTGGGCTGGTGGTCCTGGGTTCTATAAGAGAGTGGGCTGAGCAAGCCATGATTGCAAGCCAGTAAGCAGCACCCCTCCATGGCCTCTGCATCAGCTCCTGCCTCCAGGTTCCAGTCTTACTTGAGTTCCCATCCTGACTTCCTTCAGTGATGGACAGACATGTAAGCCATATGCAACCTTTCATCACCAACGAGCTTCTGGTCATGGTGTTTATCTCAGTGATAGAAACCCTGACACCCGTGAGTAACCTCCTCACCTCCTGGAGAAGCCCTAGCTGGTGTCAGGAATTCTGATGGCTTCTGCCTTAATCTCACAGGCTCAGCTTTCTGACCTGACCCCCTTATCCTGCCGTAACTTGGAGAATGCTCTGATTGGCTGTGATAAAGACGCAGTCAGAGACTGGGGCTCAGAACCAAGAATCGCAAGTGGTCTGGAGCACTCCAAGTCTAGGGGTCTCCTAGCCTGGGTCTGTGAGTCGATACACAGTGCTCTCCCAGGCAAGTGAGTGGCACAGCGGGGCAGGGTGCCGCCCTTGCTTCTGTGCAGGGAGAAGCTGTGCTAGCCTCTCAGGTCTGGGCATCGTTGGCATTCTCCAGCTTGAAGAGGGTCTCTGGGGACCGGACTCATTGGAAGCACGCCTCATTGCACACAGTGCCCTTCCCCCCTGCTCGGCAGGGCAGGAAGCTTTAATGGAGCATTGCCTGTTTCCCAGGAGGCAGCTAGCGAAGGTGGGAGGTGAGTGGCATAAGCTGGCTGCACTGATTTATAGACTCATAAGAAGAGATGGCCACGGGATGAACAGTGAAGGGAGAGCAGATTTCTTTGAGCTTGCTGGTGTTGGGGTTGAGACGGAGTGGGGGGCGGGGAGGGAATAGTCAGGTGAGATCTTGCAATAGCCGATGGGGTGGGTGTGGGTCAAAGATGAACTTGCTAAAGCCTAAATAGCATGCTTCATATTGTGGCGTCTTCTCTGTGCACTCATACATCTGTGCATACATGTGTGGATGTGGAGGTCAGAGGGCAACTCTCAGTGTTGTGTCTCAGATGCCTTCAACTTTTTCTTTGAGACAGCCTCTGTCACTGGCTTGGCCGTTAGCCTAGGCTAGTAGGCCAGTGACCTTCCAGGAACCGGCCTGTCTTCACCCTCCGCCTTGCCACCGTTGGGATTCTAAGTGTGTGTCACTCGGTCTGGCCTTCGGTATGGGTTCCAGATCCAGAAAGGCGAGGAGTTTGCCCACTGAGCTGTCTCTCCTGCCCCAGTGGTGTTTTCTAACTACATTCTACTGAACTCTCACAAGCTTTGGGTTCTGATGATTTGTTCTTGCCATGAAATCTTGCAAACGAGGTGTGGGTATGATGGAGCATACCTATAATTCTGGCCATGCCAAGACAGGAGGGTCGTTGTGGAAGCCTTGTTGGAAGCTTGAGCTGTAGAGTGAACTCCATGTTAGCCAGTTCCCTGGGCTACAAAATGAGAGTCTCTCTTGAAAAAAGCAAAAACAACAAAAACAAAAACACCTTGTAATCATCCGATACTGCTATTTCTCCATTGCTCTTTTCACATTTCACCTGGGGTAGCAAATAGGCTGTGGAGGCAAGGCTTAGCATCAAATCTAAGGTATTTGATCTCCCTCCTTCCTGTGCTTCGAGTCTTTTTATTTATTCACTCATCAAACATTGAGCATTTAGTAGGCACCAGCTGGGGTATGGAGATGAACAGGGGAAATACAGTCTCTAACTACCCAATATGGCTATGGATGGTGCTAACAGGCTGTGCTCACTCATTGGTTCAATAAATATTTATAGAGTGCTTAGTGTTTGATCATCTCTGTGTTAGGCATTGAGAATAAAGGAGCAGACAGGCGAGAACAAATTACTGTTGCTTTTGGAGAGGCTGTAGTGTGGGTGGGAAAGATGTTAAGCAAGGAAGTTCATTAAACGAAAACATAGTGACATAGTTTGAAAGATGCAGTAGGGGCTGGAGAGATGGTTCAGCAGTTAAGAGCTCTGGCTACTCTTCCAGAGGACGAGGGTTCAATTCCCAGCACCCACATGACATCTTACAACTGTCTGTAACTCCAAGATCTGACACCTTCACAAAGACATACACTTGAGCAAAATAGCAATGCACATAAAAAAATATACATTGTCATAAGAAAAGATTATCTGGTGTTCCAGTTCATAGGGGGCACGTTTCTATATTATTTTGAGTTTCAGATTGTGTTCAGTCATGAGCCACTACTGTGTACTAATTGGGTGTGTGTGTGTGTGTGTGTGTGTGTGTGTGTGTGCAACCAAAGTTTGATGGCTAGTATTGCCAACTTGATAGGCACTAGGAGACAGGGCTCTTGGTATATATGTGAGGAAGTTTCTAGTTAGAGGTAGGAAGACCCACCCAAAGTGCACGTGGTATCACTCAGTGGGTCGGGCTCTCACACTGAATGAGGAGCACCAGTTTCCGTCCCATCTCTTTCTGCTTCCTGACGTGAGTGCATGTGATCTTGTTCCCTTGAACCGTGAGCCAAAGAAGGCCCTTCCTTCCTGAGGTTGCTTTGCCACAGCAGTGGGAGAGGAGTTAGAGTCGTGTGGGAAGCATAAGGTTCACATGAATGCCATGGTTCCAGTTAGCCACCCTCAGCATCAAGAAACCCAGGGGAGTCAATGAAGCCTCAAGTGGGTATCATGGGCAAGGCAAAGGCTGGTTGTGGCTCAGGGACTCAGCCACAGTGGCCACTCTTGTCCCTTTGTTCGGTAGCCATAGATAGTTTGCTTTTGTCTGTGTGTAGGGGAGATTTAACCTGTATACGTGAGAATTTGACATCTACTGCTCTTTCCTCATGTCCCTTCTAACCAATGGAAGGCCCCATTCAAGTGTCATCCTGCTCTATCCCATCACAGATAAACCAGGCACAGGGACCCCAATGAGTAGACGTTTTCTGCTGGAGGCTTTCATCTCTTTCTCATAAACAATGCTGATCTTATAGGGTTTTTTGTTTGTTTGTTTTTTTTGCTTTTGTTTTTGTTTTGCCTCGAAGTGGTACATATCTGTGTCTATTACTGTTAATAGATTACAGTAGTAATGGGGTCCCTAACTCTCACTTCAAAAATATACAACCCATAGGGCATTTTGTAAGGTTATACTTTCCCAAGATGGCTACAGAGGCACTTTCCACCTCATGTGGACATTACTGTGATGTTGCCATTCCATTCCCAAGGTTATAGTTTGGTCTCTCCACTGACCTGTGTTCCCACATGAACCCACAGGGTTGGCAAAGCCACACCAACATGTCTGAGATTATACCCTTTTGCCAGCTTGGCAATCTCTACATTTTATGTTGTGGAGCTAGTGGCCATGTAAGGCG